>NW_017670321.1:743586-794664 GCF_001879085.1 Nicotiana attenuata
CGTGGTTTTTTCACCTTTTGTAGCCACGGTTTTCCACGTAAAATCTCTATGTTCTTTATTTTATGTACTTTTAATTCCGCAAACAGTAGTAATAAGTACACCTAGAAGAACCAGGTCCTTCCAGAAGCAGTTTAAGCGAAAAATTGAGTACCACACAAATCACCCCCCCCCCCCCTTGTGTGGTATTGACGTTTAGAACATCATAAAGAATTGCAATTTTTTTTAACAAAAACAAAGATATATTGCATTGATAAGGCAGTATCAATTACACAAAATAGGATCCCTACCATCCCAAGTACACCAGCAATGAACAAAAATAGAGCAACAATTTCGAACACTAACTACATTAAGTAGCCTAAATTACAAATTTTTTTCTCAGAAACTTGGTTCAGTCCATCAACAAGAGCAAGAACCACAAAAAAGCTATATGATTAAGGCCACCAGTACAACAACAAACATTATTGTGTTCCTGCATTTTTTTTGCTCGATCTCTTTCTTGATCAAGTCACGTTTATGTTAAAGTTGCTTAAACGTAAGTGATAGCTTTTGCCTAAACTTTATTTTTTCTTTGATTTTGTTATTTGACATACTTTTCTTAAAATAACTTTTCTGTCATTACAATTTAGATATGTATACGGCAAAAGTCGACGTCTCGATTTTACGTTCGTCAAGGCGCCTCGAAGAAACCACCTCCCGAAGGCTCGAAGCTTAGCTCGGGGCTCCGGCCTTGAGGGTTCTCAGTGATCCATTTCGTGGTAGCGTACGCAACGATCGACCTTGAGGCAGGGTAAAGCAGTGGCATCGGTGGATCGGTGTGAGGTTCCTAAGGGACGTGACTAGAGCTGACAAAGTCTAGTGGACTAGTCCAAAAATGAATCAAGGCATTAAATGGCTGTACCGGCCCATATCTTTGTAACTAATGCATTTGTACTATGTTGGGATTCCCCCTCATATATAAATGGGATCCTTGTCATTTTGTAGACAACTGATACTCAATATTCAATACAAAAACATTCTCTCTGCTCTCTAACATACTCTCTTGATCTCACTACTTACATTTATTTCTTATATTCATCGTGTTCTATTTATCGTTCTCCATTTATTGCTTATCATTGACCATAAAGAGCCGTCATTGGATCTATTATAACTGTTAGTCCCTCTATCGACTGCCCCGGGCAAGATTACAGACTCGATCCCTAGGCCCCGAATAAGCAAGCTCGAGGCCCCGATTATCATCCATACAGTTTGATTATTCCCTGTTTTCAAGCTCTTATCCAGTCTCCAAGTCTTTCATTTAGCATCTAGTGCCCAAACAACTAGCATAAAAATAGATCAAGTATTTTTAGAACCACAAAATTAAATTTAATTGAAATTACCATTTTCAAGATAAACAGTTTGGCGCCCATCGTGAGGCTAAAAATAATAGTGATTATTTTCTTTCTGGTTTAACTATATAACGCATGTTACCTTTCACACTTTTTCTTGTCCAAGATCTTTGATTTCAGGGCAAAATGTCTAACTCAGTAAACAACAATCTTGAGGACCATGGAGAGAACGGTGTGGATGTTCCGGTGTTGGTGTACCACCACATAACCCTGAGAGTGCACCAGAACCAATTCCCCTGGACACGATCTCACGCGATGCCCAACACGTCGATATAAGCTCCCGCACTAATAGGAGCGTACACCAAGGAGACCAACAAGAAGCTCAGAAAACCCCAGCTAGGGAAGAACAGGAGGTTAGCCTTCACGTTATTTTTGAAATGTTACAGGCACAACAGTTGGCGATTGCTCAGCTGCAAAGTCACCAGAAACTCCCAGCACGGTAGCACCGGGAATAGCTTCCCCAGTCGAGCAGGTACCAGAAAGATCAAGCAACAATGGGCCGGCTGCCGACCCCGCTATCATAAAAATGCTCGAGGACCTCGCGAAGAGTGTCGAATCGGCGAGAAGAAGATAGAAGACAACGACAAGAAGGTAGAGACCTACAACGCTAGGGTCGATCAAATTCCGGGCGCACCCCCGGTCCTGAAGGGTGTAGACTCGAAGAAGTTCGTACAAAAGCCATTCTCGCAGGAAGCTGCTCCAAAACCCATTCCGAAGAAGTTCAGAATGCCCGACCTTCCGAAATACAACGGAACCTCGGACCCCAATGAGCACGTCACTGCTTACACTTGCGCAGTGAAAGGCAACGACCTGAGGGACGATGAGATCGAGTCCGTCCTGCTGAAAAAGTTCGGAGAGACGCTTTCAAAAGGGGCGATGATGTGGTATCACAACCTGGCCCCAAACTCGATAGATTCGTTTGCCATGCTGGCAGATTCTTTCATAAAGGCACATGCTGGTGCCATCAAAGTAGCTACAAGAAACTCGACGTTTTCAAAATCAAGCAAAGGGAGAACGAGATGTTGCGAGAGTTCGTATCTCGCTTTCAAATGGAATGAATGGAACTACCACCGGTCTCCGACGACTGGGCGGTACAGGACTTCACTCAAGGTTTGAACGAGGGAAGCTTGGTAGCTTCGAAGCAGCTGAAGCAGAACTTAGTCGAATATCCTGCCGTGACTTGGTCGGACGTCCACAACCGATACCAATCAAAGATCAGGGTCGAAGATGACCAACTAGGAGCCCCCTCGGGCTCGGTATATCCTAACAGGCTTCCAGCAAAGGAGTCAAAGCCGAATAAAGAAAGATACCAACCATACACTGAAGATAGAAGAAACGCCCCAAGACGCAACATACCCCGCAATTGACCGGAGGATGGACCGAGGCCAGAATCCTCGGGGACTTATTAGCAGAGCTGGATTCGACAGGCACACAGGGCCAACGGATGCGCCCCGCTTGTTGGAATACAACTTTAACGTTGATGTTTCTGACATCGTATTCGCCATCAGTATAATCAGAGACACTAGGTGGCCAAGGCCTGTACAATCAGACCCTTCGCAAAGGAACCATAACTTAGTGTGCGAATTTCACAACACGCATGGTCACATGACCGAATATTGCTGGAAACTCCGGGAGGAAGTAGCCCGACTAATCAGCAAGGGTCACCTCCGAGAATTACTCAGTGATCGGGCCAAAAATCAGTTCCAGGAAAGAGAGGCGACCAAGAAGAACGAAACAAATGAGCCGCAACATGTCATCCACATGATCTTGGGAGGCTTCGATGCTCCACAAGAACCCATGATCAGAAGAACAAAAATATCCATCACTAGAGAAAAGTGAACTCGAGGTTACATACCCGAGGACACACTCACATTCAGCTACGAGGACATCGAGACCTTGTCTCATCCTCACAACGACGCACTGGTAATCTTTTTCCTTGTAAATACATTTCAAATTAAACGTGTACTTGTGGATCCAGGTAGCTCGGCCAATATTATCAGGTCGAGAGTGGTAGAGCAGCTCGGGCTGCTCGACCAAATCGTACCCACCTCACGAGTCCTCAACGGGTTCAACATGGTGAACGAAACAATGAAAGGGGAAATCACCCTCCCGGTCAACGTGGCCGGTACAACTCAAAATGCCAAATTCCATGTCATCGAAGGAGACATGAGATACAACGCCTTACTCGGGAGGTCGTGGATACACTGCATGAGGGCAGTACCATCCACCCTCCATCAAATGATGAAATTTCCAACAAAAGATGGGATAAAAACCGCCTACGGAGAGCAGCATGCAGCAAAAGAGATGTTCGTGGTACATGATGTGACACCACCACCGATACCTCCACCACCAAAGGATCCAAAGGATAAATAAACAATAAAATAGCGAAAACAAGCTACATCCTCGGCTAAGTCCGACCGAACGAAGAAAAGGACCATACCGCGTCCTCGTAACAAACGATCGAAACATATCAGGGGCCGAAGCGCCGTCAGCACTAAGGTATGATCACCTCCCTTTGTCAATTGCATCTTATACTAACCTAAGTGCAGGTACCCGATCGAAACAGCTGAAGCAATTTCCAACTCGAAGGCCTTAGGTTTCAAAAGCATGCATTGCACTCTTTTCCTTCGATCGGGTTTTTATCCCAAGAAGAGTTTTACCGGCAAGGGTTTTAACGAGGCAACATCTATATGCTACCTAAGGAAGACTCAAAAAGTATTCAAGGCTTCTCTTCAGTCAACCTCGAATACGGGGGGGCATCCCCTCGGAAGATCACCTCCTCGGAGAAGCCAATATATGCTGAACAGGGTCTCGATAGGAAAATAATATACCGGGCCAAACGGTCGAACGAACCATGTCCGTATAGAATAACCGAGCCCCTAACAGCGAAAACATGTATACTTGTACCAAGTAATCGAAGAATACATTCCATCAAAGCATTTTGCGTTTCAAAAGAGTCCGTTATTTTTTGCAAAAACGGCTCTAGAGCCAAAACTGTCCCGAACACTCGGGGACTGGCGTCAACAATTCAAAGCCACATGACGTCCCGAACACTCGGGGACTGGTGTCAACAGTTCAAAGTCACATGACCTCTAGGTCAGAAATTCCAAACTCATAAGCCCTCGGTGAGGCAACTCCAAGTTTACAAGAAATGGATTTCGAGCTAGGGAATCTTCGATGACTCGGGGACTGCCGCCAATAGCCACCCCCATCGACTTATCAAAACTCGAAGCCGCATGACCTCTGGGTCAAAAACTCCGAAATCGTAAGCCCTCGATGAGGCAATACCGAGTTTACAAGTAATGGCTCCCGAGCCGAGAAACTGTCGATGACTTGGGGACCGTTGCCAATTGCCACCCCCATCGGCTTATCAAAATCCGAGGCGATAAGACCACACACGGGCAACCTCGGTCTCGTAAGACCTATATAAGGTAATAACAATATCTTTAAGACCTTAAGCAAGGCATGAACCACACTTGTACCAAGTGATCAAAACTGTAAGACCTCAAGCAAGGCATGAACCACACTTGTACCAAGTGACCAAAACTGTAAGACCTCAAAGGCATGCAGAAATTTGTAAGCCCTTACAAAAGGCATAATCCCGATCTTAAAGTTAAAGCTATATATCGAACTTGTAAGACCCCTAAAAAGGCATACCCTCGATATAGACGCCGAAACTACTTCACTCGGGAACTGAAAGGCTCCGGCCAAACACAATGACTACAGTCATAAGGCTGTACCAGCCAAACTAACGCGACTCAGGGACGCCCGACCGTCGTTACAAAATCACAGGCTTTTAATTACTTCGAAAAAACTTCAAAAAGAACCGGTTAAACAGGCTACCCTTGACATCAGGCAAAAGAGCTTCGACCATGTCATCTCCAAACTAAAGTCTTCGAGATACTCAGCCACCGGGCCAAACCTCCCGAGGTGCTCGATCATCGTCATATAACATCTCGCATTTGAGGTTTTTGTCAAACTATCGAAGAGTCAGGCAAACAGAACTTCAAAAGTCCTTAACGAGGGAAAAATAAATCCTACTAAAGGTCGTACCGACCTAATGTGTAAGAGACACTATCGCTAGCCCATGTAAAAGGTCGTACCGATCCAATGCGTAAGAGCCACTGTCGCCAACCCATATAAAAGGTCGTACCGACCAAAACGCGTAAGAGCCTAAGGGCCAACTTTAAAATCAAAAACTTGAGGGTCAAATAAGCTCGAGCCGAAACCCGACTCGAAGACTGAACCCAAAACAGTTAACTAAATATGCCCAAGGGCAAAATCATAAGAGCTCAAACGCCGGATTATATTAAAAGGTCGTGCGACCAAAGCGCGTAAGAGCCTACGGGCCAGTCCAATGAGCCCCAGGGCCATACTATGAATCTAAGGATTCCTTTTAAGCCAAAGACCAATTCACCCGGTTAACGACTGGCAAATATCAAGGCAAAAGGGAATGCGTGAAAAGAAAAAAACACGAGGCTTCCTTTTATACATGTATGCGAGGGAATACGAGCTTCATTTACAAAGTTCTTTGGAAGCACTATATACAAAGTCAGAAAAGGAAAGGCCTAATCTACGTCTCCCTCAGGGACTATGGCCCGTCAGCCTTTTTCTCGCTATCCTTGGCATTAGACAGAAGGGACCTAGCGACATGTTCATCCGCCTTTGCCTGCTCCACCTCTTCCGAGAGGTCAAAACCCCTAGCATGGATATACCTCGAGGGTTTCCCTTCGAGATTCGCACCGTGCATGCTCCAAGATCCTACTCTCGCGGTCGAGAGCCTTTCTCAGCTCAGCTCGAGCACCGGCAGCGTCCTTCAAATAGACCGCCATTAGTTCGGCTCATAACGGCTTCGGCCCGTGCATCCACAACTTCGGCTTTCACCTTCAAAAGCTCGGGCTTAAGCTTTGTAACCATATCTGTTCGGACCAAACTATTCTCATGAACTAAGCAAAGTTGAACCTCGAGGGGGGAAGCTTTAGCCAAAGAACTTTTCTCCGCTATAGTATGAGCGTCAGCCCAAGCCTTTAACTCATCGCGCTCACGATTGGCTTGGACAACTTCACTCCTAAGGCATTCGAAGTCTCCCGTCTTCTTCTGCAGCTAAAATAAACAAAACCTCAGCCTCAGGAATAGAAAAGGGAACATGCGCCCCATCTAGAGCAAAAAGTACCTGTTCCTCGAGGTAGGTTTCGTAGTTCAGGCTTCGACTCGCCTCGCTCCGCAAGCGCGCCAATTCGTCTTCTCTCTCATCACAAAGAAGCCTGAGGGACTTCTCCTCATCCACGGCTTTTCGCAGCATCGCCTCGCGACGAAGCAGCTCGGACCTGAGCTTGTCAAAAGCCTATGAAAAAGAAACTCGACATGAGAGTAAAAACTACAAAACTATAAAATCAACACGGACGGCCAAAAACTCACCTTGGAGTAGAGCCGCTGAGCTTCCTCGAAAGTTGAGCGCACATCTACTAGTCCGGCTCCGTCTACCCCGATAGAGCCGCACCCGGTGGGGGCGCGATCACTCAGCGTACGCGGCCCCCAGTTTCGAATATCCCTCGAAGTACCTTCGATGGGGGAAGACACATCCTCGCCGAGCCCCCGGCCGGGACTCGTCTTGCTGTAAGCACCTTCACCCTGTGAAAGCCTTTTTTGCTTATTATTATCGCTCCATAGCCCAGAAGCTGGCGGTCCTCCTTCCCCTCCGAGAGGGCACTGTCTCGCCTCAAAGGATTCCCCAATGCCTACGGTGATGGGGTTAGTACGTGCAAAAAGAAAATGCCCTTAACAAAAAGGGCACAAATCACACAGCACGTACCGTGGTGTCTGGCCTCCCATCTACCCTTGGACAAAACTCGCCACTTACGCTCATTATAAGTCGAGCGGGATGCCAGCTCTCGAGCCCAGTCCGTCAGGTCGGGGACCTCGCGGCGCATTTACGGAACCTACCTGCACCATAAGCAAAACTACTAAGGCACAAGTATATCACTTACGCGTAAAATTCCATTCCTCGGGAGAATTAGAAACTCCATAGGGATAACATCAACAGTTCATACTCGGACGAATCGGCTTATCCATCCCCGATCCTCGTCTTCTCCATCATCAATAACGAAAGGCATGGCGGATCAACATCGTAGGGTCAGCAGACCTGATGGTGAAAAGGCCGATACATCCTGATAAGATGACTAAGAGTGAATTCAGGTCCTGCCTCTTTCGCGAAGAACCTAATCATCAATACTATCCTCCAAAATGACGGGTGAACCTGCGCCAAGGTAACCTGGTATTTTCCACAGAAGTCAAGCACAACCCAATCAGGGGGCCTAGCGTGAAGGGGTACGTGTATACGTTCAAAAACCCCTCAGCATGGTCCAGGATGCTCTCTCTCCCGGGGAAAGTGCCCGTAGTACTGCCTTTCCCCCCATCCACAGTCTTTCCTCACTGACTCAAGGTGCCCCTCTCCTACTAAAGAGGTAAACTTCGAGACATACTCCCGATGACCCCAAGCATTTTGGTTCAAAAAGCCTTCAAGGGCGGAACCCCCCTCTCCTTGACGAGCGGACCTTGGTGTGGCAGCCATAACTGTGGTAAAACTAGAAAATCCGAGCAAGGCCTTCAAAATTGAAATGGTGAAGGTTCTAACACAGGAAAGGAAAGCTCTATAGAGGAGGATGACTACTCGGAATAGCGGAATCCTCAAAAGAAGGAATACAACCCTATATGTGGAGAAAGCGGCGACTTTCCGCCTGCCTCAAAGGCCAGTTAAAAATGCTAACTAAGCCATTTCTCGCTTTGGGAAGATGTACCAACGGAACTGCCTTGGTCGCTTTATAGCCATGTCATGCAATTAACACTGCCGAACGATATTTCGGGGATCAAAACCCCACATCATTACAAGCCTTGAGATGGTACCCGTTCTCGAGGACTTCTATCAAAAAGAAGATAGGCTCCAGAAAGCCATTAACATCATTACAAGCCTCGAGATGGTACCCAATCTCGAGGACTTCTATCAAAAAGAAGGTAGGCTCCAGATAGCCATTGACATCATTACAAGCCTCGGGATGGTACCCGATCTCGAGGACTTCAATCAAAAAGAAAATAGGCTCTAGAAAGCCATTGACATCATTACATCCTCGAGATGGTACCCGATCTCGATGACTTCTATCACAAGGAAGGTATGCTCCAAGGATCCATTTATATCGTTGTAAGCCTCAAGATGGTACCTAATCTCGAGGACCTCTACCAAGAAGAAGATAAGCTCTAAAACTCACTCATATGGGTTTGACCTCAAGGTGGTACCCTACCTCGAGAATTTCTGCTATCGCAAGTGTGGATCGCTCAAATTCTCCTTTGGATCAAGTTAAACATTTTCTCAGTTACTCTAACCTAGGGGCTATTCAAGCCCAGTCGTACCCTCATCCGGGGTCTATCTACAAAGCCTTGGGGCTATACTCCCTTTAAGTTCAAAACAAAGTTTCCAAGTCGCCCGAGTTCGAGCGAAATCTCACTCAGGAATCATTTTCGAAAGCCTACAGGCTATCTTTATTCTTAGACATCCGAGCAAATCCTCCCTCGAGGAATACCACGGGGTCTGAAAAGCTAAGTCTCATTCTGAATGTTCGAAGCCCTATTCTCATTCAACTCGAAGTCTGGGGTCCCGAATCCAACCCGGGTTCGGTCCAAGGAATGGCAAAAGGATCCACAGGGAATCGGGTTAATTAGTCAAGAGCCAGAGAAATACTTACGCCCGAGCTCGGTATTCGTACCGGTCGGTAGAATCACGCATTCAGATTTTTCACAAGTGCAGATAAAGGGAAATAAAGCATAAATCAGAGGCAAATTGAAGAAACGTCTTTTTCATTAATAAACAACGGTTACAAAAGCCCACGAGGGGTCCTTACATAGAAACAAAGAAGCAAAAGAAAATACATACAATGAAAGCCAAGAGTCTAATCTATCCTCGGGGGTGCATCCTTGGCAGCAGTGTCTTCGAGCATCATCTCCTCGGGGGCTTCATCACGGTCTTCCAAAATGGCATCTCCAAGGGAGAAGATGAAGAAGAGGAAAACGATGTAGAAGAAGCAAAATAAGATGAAGAAAAAGCCACAGCTTGCCAAAGAGCAAAAGCTTTTACCAGCCCGAAAAAATTACAGCCTGGTGGAAGACTTGGCGGGCGTAGGCCTTACCTGCACGGCTACTTTGAGTCCACTTCTTGGAACATTGTGCCGTGCAGGTTAGTGGCCGGTAGTGCCGCTTCACCCCACGGAAGGCAAAAGGGATGAAGTGTCACACCAGGCCGGAGTAGGGAGGTAAGCAGCGGAGTAAAGTCTGAACACCCTCCTGAGCAGCGGTGTAGAGTCCGAATATCTTCTTGAGTGGGAAGAAATCGGTACCCCTATTTCATCGTCTCGAGCCAACGATTACAGAAGTAGCAACAACAACAACAACAACAAGAAGAAGTTAGTGCGATCTCGTTCGGAGGGAGATAGCTCTGAGAAAGAGGCATGGCATGACTGATGAAAGCATTGCCGTATGGCCTTATGGCCACGGTTTTCAAACATAAAAAACAAGGATGGATGAGGATGAAAGGAAGAAAAGAGTAGAAGAGCAATGGAATGTAGTTTGGGTTCAAGAAAGCCCCGTTTATATGAATATGGCAGCATAACCGACGACAATCAATGCCTTTTTGAGAAATGTATCGACAGACACAATCAATATTTTTTTGAGAGACAGATCGGCGACTATATTATTACTTTGAAAAAATAAACTGACAGTGCAATAAGCGTTCCTAGGAAAGATGCGCTGATGGGACGTCTAAGTTATCACAAAAGTTGATGTCATATATGTGACGTCGTCACAAGAGGCTCGATGAGATCGGTGTCTGAGCCGTTTCTTATCATTTTTATCTAAGAAACGCGTGGACTATCTGTATATGACAAAAATCGGAGGTTCAATTTTACGATCGTCAAGGCGCCTCGAAGAAACCACCTCCCGAAGGCTCGAAGCTTAGCTCGGGGCTCCGGCCTCGAGGGTTCTCAGTGATCCACTTCGAGGTAGCGTAGGCAATGGTCGACCTCGAGGTAGGGTAAAGCAGTGGCATCGGTGGATCGGTGTGAGGTTCCCAAGGGACGTGACTAGAGCTGACAAAGTCTAGTGGACTAGTCCAAAAATGAATCAAGGCATTAAATGGCTGTACCGGCCCATATCTTTGTAATTAATGGATTTGTACTATGCTGGAATTCCCCCTCATATATAAAGGAGATCCTTGTCATTTTGTAGACAACTGATACTCAATATTCAATACAAAAATATTCTCTCTGCTCTCCAACATACTCTCTTGATCTCACTACTTACATTTATTGCTTATATTCATTGCGTTCTATTTATTGTTCTTCATTTATTGCTTATCATTGACCATAAAGAGCCGTCATTGGATCTATTATAACTGTTAGTCCCTCCATCGACTGTCCCGGGCAAGATATCGGACTCGATCCCTAGGCCCCGAATAAGCAAGCTCGAGGCCCCGATTATCATCCATACAGTTTGATTATTCCCTGTTTTCAAGCTCTTATCCAGTCTCCAAGTCTTTCATTTAGCATCTATTGCCAAAACAACCAGCATAAAAATATATTACGTATTTTTAGAATCACAAAATTAAATTTAATTGTAATTATCATTTTCAAGGTAAACAAGATACTCGTTTATCTGATTTGATTCTAAAGATTTATGTTGTAAAAAAGTTATTTAGCCACCGTGTTGCCAACTGTCATAAACTTTATATTTGTTCTTTACATTAATGTTATTTAGACTTCAAAGTTTAAATAGTTAAAACTTTAGTAGCAGTATTTCACATGCTTTAACGTGATTCAGTGAAAGTAGAGCATCTATTTTTGACCGAGTGTCGTAATCATGGATCAACAAAATATTTTCACATAGCCGAAGCAAGAAAAATAACCAAATTTGTATATAAGAAAATAGCTCAGACAATCTATAGTAATATTTCTATCATCTTCCTTTTCTTACACTAATATATTTACGTACTCACAAGAGCTGTCCCACTCCGAGGAATGAGCCAAATTCTTATGACATGATTGTATATATCTTCCAATGTCTTATGTTTCACTTCACATTGCCCAATTTCAGGATCTAAGTCAACTTTATTCATATGGCACCATCGATTTTTTTTTTTATGTCAATAGTGTCGGATCAACTTGCTCATCTTGACTATTTCATCAACTTTATTCATATGGCACCATCGAATTTTTTTTTATATAGTTGTATTTTTATTTCTGTTGAGATTTGCACCATACCAATGAATTTCTTACCCAAGAAAAAAGTAATGGGAGGATTCTTAAAGGCATGAAATGCTACGTATAAATGTTAAGTATAGACTTACTTAGGATGCTGCATACCCATTTTCTATATTAAGTTTGCCATGAATCTGCAAAGTTGACTTCAAGTGCTCTTGCTCCTTAGTGTTATAAGTTTTTTTTAATAAAAAATCTCATATGCGCATATGCGTGGTCTATGCTGAAACCTATGGTTGCGAATTGCGATTACACTTTGGTCAAAATACTAAATCCGTCAATGGGACTCCTTTACTTTTAATTTTGGTATTTATCAAACAAACCATTATACTTATTAAGCAATCCCTAAAAAAGAAAAAGAAAAAAGATCATACTCGCAAGAACGTACTTCTTGTAAAGAACTTTGTATTTTGTTAAATGGAGCATGCAGGAATCTGGTATAGACATGATTATTAAGGATTTAATTTAGATCCACGGATAGTATAAATGAAATTTAACTAACAAAACAAATACAATTTATTTGTCTTATTTCAAGTTAGTATTTTCATTTATTATACATTAAGTGGGCGTTTGGACATAAGAATTGTAATATTCCGAAAAAAAAGTAAAAAAACAATTCAAGTGAAAATGATATTTGAAAATTAGAGTTGTGTTTGGACATGAATATAATTTTGGGTTGTTTTTGAATTTTGTAAATGATCTGAGTGAAAATTTTGAAAAATAACTTTTTGGAGTTTTTCAAATTTTCGAAAAATTCCAAAATTCTTCTTCAAGTGAAATTTAAAATTTTATAGCCAAATACTGATTTCGAAAACAAAACAAAGTGAAAAAACTTTCATGGGCAAAGGGGCAGATAAAAAATTACTCCAATGTTTGCATGTTTTTTTTGTTAGAAGTTAAACCTCATAAATAATTGCAAGCTGGCCTCCAAAACCAATTAGTCAACCAACGAATGTGCAATGCCGTTTTATAGACTGTATTCACTACTCACTGTACCGTTTTTCCAGCTTCAGAGTCTCAGTCATCACAGAATCCCCAAGTTTTTGCTGACTTTAATTTCAGAAAGATTCATTTTCCCTTCTTTTTCTACCCAAAAAAGCGTCCAAATCGGAACTCCCATTTAAGCACTTAGAAATTGATTATAGTATTACAGTGGGGCCAATTCACCATCTGATAAGAACTACCATATCCCCCCTTTGATTTTGACAAATCCCATAGTATCCTTTTCTGATCAACTTCCTCAATATAAACCTCAAGAAAACAAGGTTCCTTTTTCATTTGAAACTTCCTATTATGACCTATTTCTCATCAACTTTTCCACTATATATATATATATAGCTTAATACCCATCTCAACTTCAAGAAAACAAAGAAAAACAGAGTCGTAGAAACCCAAAAAAGGTTTCTTTGTATGGCTATGGATAGATCCAACAGTGTAGACAGAAAGAAAAATGATGACACCCAAATAGAAGGAGAAGCTTTGGACTCTGTAGAAAGGATATTTGAGTCCACAGAAGTACCTTCATGGCAAAGCCAGTTAACTTTGAGGGCATTTGTTGTCAGTTTCATATTGGGAGTTCTTTTCACTTTCATTGTCATGAAGCTGAATCTCACCACTGGTATTATCCCTTCCCTCAATGTTTCTGCTGGGCTTTTGGGGTTCTTTTTTGTCAAGACTTGGACTAGTCTTCTTGAGAAATCTGGGTTTCTCAAGCAACCTATCACTCGCCAAGAAAACACTGTCATTCAGACCTGTGTCGTCGCTACTTCCGGCATTGCCTTTAGCGGTAAGTTTATTCTCTGTTAAGCTTTTTATCAAACAGTTAAGCTGCAAGCTTGGAATAATTAGTGCTTTTCAACAAATTTTTCATGCATTTATTGCAATTTAATTTTTCCATATTTAAGGTCTTGTGAGTATCTCGGCTTGCAGAAATGACCCATAAGGCAGAAGTGGTAGGGGTTAAAGGAGAAATAGTTTAAACTCTAGAGGTTAAAGTGTAATTTTTGTATATAATATCGCAGTTTGTTAAGAAACTTGGATAAGCAAAAAGTAGTAAAAGTAGATTAGTAAGCATGCATGTTGAATCATTAAATTGGGCCATGGGATATTTCTCATGGGCCCTTTTTGGTCTCAAGCCTTGGTGGGTTGAGTAGGGTCCACGTTGAATATAATAGCAGCTTGACCATGCACGGGTGAAAGGTTGTATGGGCCCTTTGGTCCCATCTAATTAGGCTCAAAGGTTTGTGAATTTCTAGAATAGCCATAAATGCTACTCCTACTGTTACCTTTATAGTTGTCCACCAAAAAGTAATGTATAGTTCTATGGTGTTTAGCATACAACAACAACAACATACCCAGTAAAATCCCACTAGTGGGGTCTGGGGAGAGTAGAGTGTACGCAAACCTTACCCCTACCCCGAAAAGAGCAGAGAGGTTGTTTCAAAAGCATCTTAGAAGTTATCTTCCTAATAACATCCCTAACAAATATATAGCATGTTTGGCCAAAGATCTTTTTGGCCAAAAGTGCTTGGTTTTTTATGTGGCTAAAAGTGGTTTTATTTCAAAGTGAAGTGTTTGATCAAGCTTTTAGAATAACAAAAATTGCTTTCGAGTAGAAACAAAAGTAGCTTTTGAGACGGAAAAAAATTGCTTCCTCCCAAAAATACTTTTTAAAAAAGCACTTTTGAGAAAAATACACTTAGTACTTTTTAAAAGCTTTACTAAACATTAATTATTGCTCAAAAGCGATTTTCAAATTAATTAGCCAAACACAAACTATTTCTCACCAAAAATACTTTTTAAAAAAGAAACGAATGTTAGAAGCTTGGCCAAACAGGCTAGTAGTAATCAATTATCTAAATAACCAAGTTAGTGGTTAGAACATGTTGAGAATGAGAAGTAGTGTATATGACACTATTTCAAAACTTTAATTTTGCACATGAATAATGAGTATGGAAAAAAGTATTAATAAGAAAGACCTAAATAAGTCTAAAACATGTCAAGTTGTAGTTGCTATCATTAAATAACAACTTAAATCCCACTAAGCTTCTTGGTGGAATGGTTGATGAATTCGCCATCACTCAACAACATGTGTTCAGTCTTCTTAAAGGAACACCACTTTCCTGTATTATTAATAAGAGTTACATGAGAATTGTTTTTTATATAGTTCTTGGTGTTTTAAGTTTTTCTATGAGAATGGAATGTGAACTCACGATTAACTGAAAGTCCATCCACTTATCCAGGAAAAATGGAGTGTCATTTACTTGACTGGCTTCTAGTGGTAGGCTGACTTCACTCTTACGTAAATTGGAGAAATTGTAGGGTTTATCGAATTTATCTTATATGCACTTAACAGTATTATTTAATATGTCATAGCAAGTTTTGTACCTTATTTTTATGTTATTGGTTCCACTAATTATGTGTCATGACAATTAGTGAATTTTCTCGTAACTGTCCCTAAGTGATCAATAGCATAGAAAATAAGGGAGGCAACTATACTATAGAAGTTAAACTCTACTTTATTGAATGTCATCTGTTTGTTATCTAATTTTGACAGCTGCTCCTATCATTTTCCACAAGTCCACTGTACAAAATTCGCAGTAGCAGCTACAACATAATCACTTTCTTAGTGTATTCAGACTTCATTATTCCTTTCCCATTTTGAGACTATCTAACATGGAAAAATATTATGTATTCGGTATTTGCACCAAATTAATAAATTTATGACATGTCATTTAGAAATCAACGTGCCACGAATATCATGTTTGGCTGACTTTGTCAAGATGGTTTTTCTAGAGTTCATTGAATTTGCTTTCGAGTAAACTTGAGTTTATTGCGGTGTATTTGGCAAACGGATTGTTGTAGATGATAGCATATACTGCTAACAAATTGAAAAGCTATTTGAAGAGTTGATTAGGGAGATGATATTAGTCTAGGATGTAACAGACCACAATCTAAGTTCTATAGAATCTAGTCAACTATTTTCTCAGTGGGATGCTTAATATAGTAGTATAAGAAATCCGCTAGCTCTTTTTTTTGGGAGTTTAATCAAGAAAAAAACTTTTTGCAGCTTTGTTTGGCTATTTCAATTAAAAATGGAATGTAATGCAAACTGAGGTCCTCTAATCTTCCTTTTTGTTTAAGTCCACTGAAGCATCAAATAAACTGGAATGAGTGTGACTGTTAACTATACCTGAGTACTAACTTTGCCAATATTGAGCCTTGTTCTTCCACACAACTTTTTTATAATGGAATTTCCCTAGATAAATCCTGCATTATCTCGCAACACTAGCTCATTGAGTTAGCAGCAGCCGTTTATTTTTCCTCCATGCCTTTGTTTGAAAAGATATGTAAATGTTTCCTGTTTTTCTTCTTCAGAATGATAGGAGCGTCTCAAATTCAATGACTCTTACTCAATTTTTGTTTATGTTACTTTGGATGAGCAGGAGGTTTTGGAAGCTATCTGTTTGGCATGAGTGAAGTTGTTGCCAAACAGGCAGTTGAAGCTAATAATGAAGCTAATATTAAGAACCCCTCTTTGGGATGGATGATAGGGTTTCTTTTTGTTGTTAGCTTTCTTGGGCTTTTCTCAGTGGTTCCACTTCGTAAGGTATATTCCTATCTCAGGATATGTGTAGTACATATGTATAACAAATTTTCTTGCAAAAGATAAAGCTGTCTCAATATTTTGTTTCTGGAGTTATCAGTTTTACTTTTTTCCTCTACACAGTTTTTTTGGGTTTGACACTTCTCTAGGGCGTAATCAACCTTAATATTTGTTAAACACAGATCGAAACACTAGAGCTTTATGCCATACATAGTACTTGGAATGAGATGTTAACACTTGATTTAGTCATCCTTATTTTATTCTTCTAGACTGTATCTTGATAATGCAAAAAACTATGTTTCAGATTATGATCATAGACTTCAAACTGACTTATCCAAGTGGCACTGCAACTGCTCACCTTATCAACAGTTTCCACACCCCACAAGGAGCTAAACTAGCAAAGTAAGAATATTTCACATTTTAGTAAATTCTGTCAGCATTAATACAGATGGTATGATTACAATTTTGTTGTTTCTTTCTAATCGATCACTACAGGAAACAAGTAAAAGCTCTGGGAAAGTTCTTCACCTTCAGCTTCCTATGGGGTTTCTTCCAATGGTTTTTCACTGCTGGGGATGACTGTGGATTTGCAAGCTTTCCCACGTTTGGTCTTAAAGCCTATGAGAATAGGTAGGTTCTAGTTCCAAATTACCTGCATGATAAAGGTTCAATTTCAGTCATCACTCTCGCAACCGAAAGAGATGAGTTGATATTCATTAAAACTATTTACAAAATTAGCTTTTTAATATAATTTGAGGTGTGGGGTTCAATAACATCTCAATATATCCTTTCAACGTTTGTTTACTTTTATTTGACATTTTAATTGTTTCCAATCAACCAGGTTCTACTTTGACTTCTCAGCAACATATGTTGGTGTAGGGATGATATGTCCTTATCTAATTAACATCTCTTTGCTACTCGGATCTATCCTTTCTTGGGGTATAATGTGGCCTCTGATTCAGGACAGAAAGGGTCATTGGTACCCTGCAGATGAGAGTCCCGCCAGCTTTCACGGCTTGCAGGGCTATAAGGTAATCTCCTCCCTTTTCTTTTAGACCAGAAATAAGGACCAAAATGAGGCAAAATTTTCATTTCTTAAGATATCTTTTCCATAATTCTCTTCTATTGCAGGTCTTCATAGCAATAGCCATGATCCTTGGTGATGGTCTCTACAATTTCTGTAAGGTACTTGGACGAACATTATATGGTTTGTATATGCAATTTCGCAATAAAAATGAAGGTGCAGTCCTACCAGTTGGCGCTCGTCCATCTCCTCAGGAGCCTTCCATATCTTTTGATGACCAGCGACGAACAGAGCTTTTCCTCAAGGATCAAATCCCGACATGGGTGGCCATAGTCGGTTATGTTGGCATTGCGATCATCTCCATTATAACACTTCCACACATTTTCCATCAGCTTAAGTGGTACCACATCATAGTGATTTATATTTTCGCACCAGTACTAGCCTTCTGCAATGCTTATGGTTGTGGTCTCACTGACTGGTCATTGGCATCCACCTATGGGAAGCTGGCAATATTCACAATTGGTGCATGGGCCGGGGCTGCTCACGGAGGGGTTCTTGCTGGACTTGCTGCTTGTGGTGTCATGATGAACATTGTTTCCACTGCATCCGACCTATCACAGGACTTCAAGACTGGTTATATGACATTAGCTTCTCCTCGGTCCATGTTCATAAGCCAGATTATTGGCACAGCAATGGGTTGTGTCATCTCCCCATGTGTATTTTGGCTCTTCCTTAAGGCATTCCACAGCTTAGGTACCCCAGGTTCAGCATATCCTGCCCCTTACGCACTGGTGTTTCGTAGCATGTCTATCATAGGAGTTGAAGGTTTCTCAGCTCTGCCAAAGCACTGCCTCACCCTTTGCTATATATTCTTTGTTGGAGCTATCGTCATCAATGGCATCAGAGATCTCGTGGGAAAGAACAAGGCAAAGTACATTCCTCTCCCGATGGCGATGGCCATTCCCTTCTATCTCGGCTCCTACTTTGCTATTGATATGTGTCTCGGGAGCTTGATATTGTTCGTTTGGTCAAAGATAAACAAGGCCAAGGCTGATGCATTTGGACCTGCCGTGGCTTCTGGACTGATTTGTGGTGATGGGGTCTGGACTTTACCCAGTTCAATACTAGCTTTGTCAGGAGTGAAACCACCCATTTGCATGAAGTTTCTATCTAGGAAAGATAACACCAGGGTCGATAGTTTCTTAAATTCTTGAACTCCCTTCTTCTTGTAGGTGTTTATCATTCTCTATTGATTCTGTTAGTATTGTCACATGTCCGCTTAAATCATTCGTGTACATATCGTGTGCTACAATTGTCATAAATCATTTCAGCTCAACTGAAACAGGATTGCTATGCTGAGTCAACGTCCCCCTTAAATATACAATTGTGTACAAAAAGCTTTTTTTTTTTTTTGGGTGCATTGACTAGCATATAACCAACTAGAGATCAATGTGAACAAAATATGTTGATCTCCATGTTAGAAGTCAAGTTCTAAAAGCTGAAAAGTAAGCATGGAAGAAAAATAAAATAAATAAAAAACCAGTTTTCTCTTATTTCTGTATCAACTTGTATTATTTGTTGTGTTGGAAAGAAAAGTATCTGGTTTCGTTATTGTTTAAAAGACAAAAGGAAAAGAAAATTTTATCCAGAAGCATAAATAAAAGCTTGAAGACGTCAACACGTTTTGTACTTAAGTCCTTTTATTCGAGATATAACTAGCAAAATCTCCTTTTTTCTTGACCCAACAACCCCATCATTGTGACTATTCTGTTCTGCAATATCTTGGTTATTCCTAGTGATCTAAGCTTCTTCTGCAAGTTAACAGACACCTTATATACTAGAGAAAAAAACAAGTTTTGCTGTAAATCTTGCATATACACAACAACTCAAATACACGCTGTTGGAGCTATTGTTAACGCGGTGCTGGCATCAGACTTGCCCTCCTATGGATCCTCGTTAACTGTTCCAGATTGTACTCACTGTTCGGTTACCTCCCCGCATCAGGATTGGGTAATTTGCAGTCCTGTTGCTATTTTCACAGGCGAAGGAAGGTACGTAAAGAAGTTGAACATGTGTTTGGTGTTTGTATGTGATGAAGATGAGAGGGTATTACAAAGACAGGCAGCTCCAGGGGCATGTCCTTACTGTGGAGGGATGGTTCAAGCCTTGGACATGGAGAGCCAGTGGAGATTCTGCTTTGTCCCTCTTTATTTCAAGACTAAGCGCAGATATTACTGTACCCTTTGCACCAGGCGTCTCATCATCCGATAATTTTCCCTATCATATATATGATTATAGCCTTCTTCTTTTTTAATCTTGTTTCCTTCAACTTCCAAGAAAATAAACATGTATAATCCTTTGGCTTTTCAGGTATAAAGGGTGTGTACACTGTATGTTATCTAAGTTTTAAACCAATAATAAACATAAGCTGTTTTGGTATAAAGTATTTTCCTCTTAACAATATTAGCGATCGAATACCATAATTAGAGCATTTAATTGCTAGAAGTATTCCCTTTTCCATTTTCCTTATTATAGTGCATTCTTACATTTTTTTTTAAAAGAAAAATATTGAGCTTAATAAAGCATTTCCGGCTAGATCTTCATACAGAAAGTTATATTACATTGATCAAGCTTTCTGCACTACACTACACGTATACAATCTGGTGAAAGTTTTTAGTTTCTGCAGCTGTACATTGGAAGTAATTTTGCTTAGGCCTCAATCAGTTCTTTAATTGGTTTACTGTTTATGTTATCTGATGGGATATTAGTGAATTCAGAGAGTATGGCTCTGAACTCATCTCCTGTAAGAGTCTCCTTTTCTAGCAGCACGTCCACTAATTTGTTGATTGCCTCCCTGTTGTTCCTGATGTGGTTCTTTGCAATTTCATATGCTCTCTCAATTATATGCCTTACTGATGCATCAATGTCTTCTGCTAGTTTCTCTGACATTTGATTCCTCGCCAGCATCCTCAGCACCACATCACCACTTTGTGTTGCTGGATTAGTTAACACCCATGGTCCGATCTCAGACATCCCGAACATTGTCACCATCTGCTCATGATATAAACATTTACAAGTTAATACTTATGAGCATTCGACTATGTTTTTTTCCCTTATTTGGTGTAACAAAAAGATGTGCCAAATAAGTAAGTACCTGTCTTGCTATTTGAGTTATTTGTTGCAAGTCTCCAGCTGCACCAGTAGTGATTTCTGCTTCGCCAAAAATTATTTCCTCTGCTGCTCTACCTCCTAAGCCTCCCACTATTCTAGCAAAGAGTTGCTGCTTAGAGATTAAGGTTGGATCTTCACCAGGAATAAACCATGTAAGACCGCGAGCTTGCCCTCTTGGGATCAATGTAACTTTTTGTACTGCATCATGGCCAGGGGTCAATGTCCTACAAGCACAAGGACTCACTCTTTAGTACTTAGTTTTTTATTACAAATAACAAACTTTCAAGGCTGAATACTTGGACAACTTAAATTTGTCCGGATTTTTCATCTAATCACCTTGTCTAAGGGCCCGACATATTGAACACTTGATGTTGGTTGAAAATACAAATAAGGAGCAAATTACTCTCTTTTGTTGCTTCATGTAATATAATTTAGTATAAACGAAAAAAATGAGAGGAAAGAAATGATCGTTTACTTACGCGCAGACACCATGTCCAACTTCATGATATGCTACCAAAATCTTGTTTTTTCCATCTGTCATCTTGGTTCCTTCCATTCCAGCAACAATTCTATCGACGGAATCATCAATCTCTTTCGAGGTAATCTTATCTTTTCCTCTCCTTCCAGCTAGAATAGCAGCTTCATTCATGAGGTTTGCAAGATCTGCACCACTAAATCCTGGTGTTCTCATTGCAATAACACTTAAAGATACATCTTTATCAAGCTTCTTGTTGTTACTATGAACCTTCAATATTTCTTCCCTTCCTCTTATATCAGGCAGTCCAACACTTACCTAGTGTATAACAAAATAGATGTAATATCAATATCAGTGAAGTCATTCTGGAAACTGTATTGGAATTTTACAATCAAAAGCTCATTTTATACCTGCCTGTCAAATCTTCCAGGTCTAAGCAAAGCTTGATCAAGAATTTCAGGCCTATTAGTAGCAGCAATGACAATGACTCCAGTGTTTCCAGTAAAACCATCCATTTCAGTGAGAAGTTGGTTAAGTGTCTGCTCTCTTTCATCATTTCCACCACCAATATCAGTTCCTCTCTGCCTCCCAACAGCATCAATCTCATCAATAAACACTAAACAAGGTGAATTTTGCTTTGCCTTGTTGAATAAGTCCCTAACTCTAGAAGCTCCCACACCAACAAACATCTCAACGAACTCTGAACCAGAGAGAGATAAGAATGGAACCTCTGCTTCTCCGGCGATCGCCTTAGCTAGCAATGTCTTCCCTGTCCCTGGTGGCCCTACTAAGAGCACTCCCTTTGGTATCTTTGCCCCAACTGCAGCAAACTTTTCTGGGGTTTTCAAGAACTCAACAATCTCTTGAAAATCTTGCTTTGCATCATCTACTCCAGCCACATCATCAAATGTTACTCCTGTATTTGGTTCCATCTGGAATTTTGCTTTGCTCCTGCATTATTCACAAACAAGTACCAGTTATTAGTAGTTGTTGAAGATTACTTGACTAGACATAATGTTCAATCTTGATCATGTTTATGGAATTCCTATTATAGCATACTGTTGGTTTTCATAAAGAGATGGAGCAGCAAACAAATTAAAAGAATGATTGAAATTGTTTCTCCTAAGTTTTATTAATTATAGGGCGATTTTAAATAGCCAACTTGAAAATAAAATACACAGATTTATAAAATATTGAAAAACCTAAAATATACCAACAACCTACAATATCTAACCGAAATTTAAGTTCAAACAAAGTAGACTAATCTTACCACACAAAAAAAACAGCCCAGTATACTAAGCTCCGCAATATGCAGGGTTCGAAAAAGGACCGAACCACAAAGGATGTTGCTATTTTCGCGGCTCGAAAACGTGAGGTCTTGGTAATATTATTATTCTAGTAAATCAGCAGTAACATAAGCTATATTGAACACATACCTTCCTAATCCAAAAGGCAAGTTTGGCCCACCAGGGATATTTGAAGAAGAGCTTCTCAACAGCAAAGAGCCAAGCAATATGAGTGGGAAAGCTAAATTCCCAAGTAAATCAAGAAGTGGTCCTATGACATTCATCTCAGGGAGATGAGCAGCAAAATCTACATCCTTCTCTTTAAGTTTTCTCACCAATTCTGGTGGCAATCCTGGCAACTGAACTTTAACTCTTTGAGCTTTGTTAAGAGCAGGATTGAATATCTCAGCAACAGCACTATTCTCAAACAAATCTACTTTTTTCACAGCACCTTGATTCAAGTATTCCAAGAATCTTGAATATGACATTCTACTTGAAGTTACTTCAGTTTCTGCTCTTGCTGGTTTAGCCAAAGTCCCTGCTACAAGGTTCAAACCACTAGTACCCAACAGCTTCCTCCTGTTTATTCTGGCGTCTGAATATGATTTTTGACATGGGGTTTCTTTATTGGAGATTTTAGGATTGTGAGAAAAATCTTGGGATTTGCATAGGGGAAATTGAGTGACAAACAAAGAAAGGGCAGGAGACATTTTCATTTTCTCAGCTCAGATTTTTGTGTTTAGGGAAGTTAATGGCAGTTAGCTGCTTTTGGATGGTAAGAATGTTATAATAGAGTTAGTTTATACTATAGGATTTGAAGGAGATGTTTCTAGTACTTACTACTTTGTTTGGAATTATGTATGTGATATTTTTGTTAGTACGTACTTGGTCATTCTTGAAGGCTCCAGAGTAAATGACTTATGGCTATTTGGATATGATGTGATGGAAATTAGAAACAAGTTCTAATAGTTCATGTTTATAATTAGCAGACATTATATAGTAACACTTGGAGAGATTGTGGGCTCTTGTTTGGACAAAATCTGGTGGACAATTTTGGATTCACTTTTGTTTCTTCCAAAAAATTGAAATCCAAAAAGCAATTTTTCCGACAGGTAATTGAAAAATAGCCAGCGTGCAAAGTCATTGAAAAATCGCCACTATTTTGTTGCAACACGAAAAGTTCCAGTATAATACACTGGAGATTGGTGCGCCTGCGTATAAACTTCCAGCATATTATGCTGGAACTCCAATACACGGAAAGTTCCAGCATAATATACTGGAGATTGGAGCACCTGTCTATGAACTTTCAGTATATTATACTGGAACTCCAGCATATTATGCTGGAAGTCCAGTATATTATACTGGAATATTTTTTGGATTTGAACAGTGTTTTCGTTCAGATTTATTTTTACATGAAAAGTGACTAAATTTCGGTTACTTTTAAAACTATGACTATTTTTCAATTACCACTTGTAAATTTGGCTATTTTAAATTTCACGCAATTTTAATTTTATTCAGGAGTATGCCTTGTATATTAATCTTTGTCTTGTCCTAAACAACTTTCTTCTTATGTTGTCGAAGTTAAATATTTTTTACATGAAATCCCAATGTTATCTAAATACGAAATATGTTATTCTTTCCAATTTATACGGAGTAACACTCTTTACATATTGAAAGTGTATAGGGTCAAATTTGACCCCCAGTATCTCTACGCCAGTGGGTACGCCCAATGAGTGTACGCCGACCAACGTAGCAGGTACGACTCGGCCGTGAGGACAAAAGCGACATCGTCTAGAACTCAGCGTCCACGATAGGGAGACGTTACCTATTTTTGTAACTTTTTGATTCTTTCGAGGAAGGTCTCCTATTATATAAAGGAGACCTCCACATTGTAAAAGGGGGATCTGATCTAATACAACTCTCTCGTTTTTCTGGCTTTCTCTCTCTATATCTCTACCTCTAACGAAAATATCTTATTGGTAAACATTATCACTTTGCAATATCAGATCTACAACAATATTATCATCTTTGCATCTCTAGGCTTATTATATTTGATTACGATTTACCCCTTTTTTATTTTTGATTGTTTTATCGCTTACAAAGTATATCGTTAACTTTTGAGCCAAACAATATGGATTACTAGTTTAATCTCGATCTTGGTATTTTTGACTTGTTAAAATATTTTTTAACGGATTGAACCTTTTTCATTACTGAATCATGTGATGTTGGTTCCAACAGAAGGATATTATATAGTAACTTGTCTTCTGTTAAAGTTATTGTGGTTGTGCTTGATGGTGACTCTAATCCAAACAGTATTGAAAAAGAAGCTTGCAGATACTTGTTTGTGATGGGAAGGTAAATGACCATTACGATTGTGTTTGATGATTTAGATTGTGGTGGTGTAGGGTATCTTGTGAAATATCAGCTTTATTGACAATTTAAGTTGGATACGGAACATTGACATTGATGTTAGGACTGAAATTGATCTATGATTCTGGTGAATTCAAGAGTAGAGAAGGAATTAATAAGCCTGTACAATGATGCTAGAGATTGTTAGTTTCTTTTCTGTACTATTAGGAGTTTTGGGGTCAAATATCTTGAGCTTTCTGCAAAATTATTATTATTTGCCTCAAGTTGATTAAAACATCCATTTTGTCAAGGTGATGTTGATTGTATCGTTTCTTTCTACATATGATACCTTAACAGACTAATATTTTTCATGTTATTTGTCTTTGATTTAGCTTATAGAAAGCATTATCCACCATTCTTAGGACAATGAAATATGGCAATCAGAAAAAGATTGCAAAAGATGGTGTTCGCCTAAATGGCTGGCTGAGAAGGGTACATCATCTGTGAAACACTTCCTACAATTGCATGTAACTCCTTCTCTATTAGTGGAATGATCTTTTCCATAAGCTAATGATGTCGAATTGATTTAGTTCTCTTAAGCTTCTAGTATTGAATGTGTTTTTATGGTTTCTTGTAGATAGTAGCAGTCGCATGACTCCTGTACTTCTTCAAGATATTATATAAGGTACAATTGCATTGTTTTTTTTGCTACTTAGTAGTTTTCCTATATCAGTTTAGTAATGGTTATTTTCTTTTTTAATTTCAGTTCTTGGAAGAAGAGTTTAGAGGAATGTGAGAGCAACTAATTCAGAGGAATCCTGGACTGTCGGAAAACATGAACACTAAAGCTAAAACTATGACCGATGTTGACTGTTTTGCAACTTTCAAGGGAAAGTTTATGTAATTGAAGAAGTAACTCTGTATTTGATTCAAATTATTTGTACTGTACTGGGAATTGAAGTTTTGGAATGAGGGTCGATGTTACTTTGAATACATTATTGTTAATTACTAATTGTTTTCTTTTAATATATTATATCTTTGGTTTAATACTTAGCCATGACTAATAATTGTTTTCACATTCATAGAAAAAGTCAAAAGCTACAAAAAGTTTAACGACATTTATATATATGTCACAAACAAGATAGGTGAAGAACTCAAATTATTGACATTTGATAATTTCATAACTAAATGTCACAAATTATTTGACGACATTAATTTAAATGTCGAGAAAAAAAAACGACATCGAAATTTCCGACATTTGATTTAAATGTAAAATAAATGTCGGTAAGTGATTTTGTGACACTTATGTACTCTTTCTACAACGAAATTTTTTTTCTAAACAACCAATTTGGTGTGGTCTGATTGTTTCCTATTTTTCTTTCCAATTATGTCCTAACTTATTACTTCATAATTCTATTTTACCCTTTACCTATTTTTATAATTATTTTAATTCTAAATCTCCCATCTGTTAACCTACTTTGTCTTCGTCCCTTTTTTTCCAGAACTTCTTGTCACGATCCAAAACTAAATCCCGTCGTAATGGCACCTATCGTGGGACTAGGCAAGCCGACATTTCCCAAAAACACATTGATAATTTACAAGAAGATAGTTCAAAACCTTTTCATAATAGAGATTTCATAAGAAGAGTTAAACTCAAAAAAAAAAATACGGAAAAGATAGCCCGACATCAGGGTGTCACCAAGTCATGAGCATCTACAACCGGTCTAGAATCACAGTCTACAATAATCTGTCAAATGCCATAAAAACAGAAAGAAAGGCAACAATGGAAGGAGAGCCAAGGGTTGCGGACGCTGGCAACTACCTCGTAGATCTCCGAGCAGTCAACCACGCAAGAGCTCAACGATCCCTGCGACAGGTCTTACCTGGATCTGCATACAAGGTGCAGGGAGTAATATGGGTACTTCCAACTCATTAAGTAACAGAAATAAATAGGGAACTAAGAAGTAGTGACGAGCTATGAAAAACAGAGTTATCTCAATATTTTTCAAATAAGAACAGTCATACTTTGAAATTCATTAGTTTAAGTCACATCGGTTCGTGATCAAGTAAACCAGATATCAAGTCTATCAGGAATTTGTACAACAAGGACAAGTAACAACTAAGTGCAACAATTAACTGAAAAACAAGTACAACCTCTCAAGGCAACAGTCACTCAGCTCATCTCGATAGCTAAATCACTCGGCTCTCAGCCCTCAATAATCATACTCAATAGGTACCTGCGCTCACTGGGAGTGTGCAGACTCTAGAGGGACTCCTTCAGCCCAAGCGCTATATCGCTGCGGCGTGCAGCCCGATCCAATATATATACAACCGTAAGGCTCGTTGCGGCGTGCAACCCAATCCAATATATATATATATATATATATATATATATATATATATAGCCCTGAGGCTCGTTGCGGCGTGCAACCCGATCCATTATGTACTCTCACATAGCTTATAGCTTGGCGCTCAGGCCCTATCTCAGTCACCAACCTCACCAGTCCCTCGGGCTCTCAGAAACATAGAATTCAGCCCAAACAAAGATAATAACATGTATCAATGATAAATAGGTGGGGGCAGAGGTAAAATACGCAAGTGGTATCATGACAAAGAACAAAACAGCAAATAACAATAAATTCAACAAGTACAGGACCTCACGGGTCTCAACAGTGATATCACAAGGCCTAAACAGGATTTCTAACATGAAAGGCAGTCAATTTCCATAAAAACAGAGGGAACACGTAGTAAACAGTAGGCTAATCGACTCTACAGTCTCACGGGACGGACCAAGTCACAATCCCTACGGTGCATGCCCACACGCCCGTTACCTAGCATGTGCGTTACCTCCAAAATAGTTAAACGACACGATATCCAGGGTTTCATACCCTCAAAACCAGATTTATAACCGTTACTTACCTCAATCCGAGCAAAAGTCCTACTCCGCGATGCCTTTGCCCCTCGAATCGCCTTCCAAATGTCTCGAATCTAGCCAAAAGTAGTACAACACAATCAATATATGCACAGGAACCAATTCCACAAGAAAATCTACTAAATTGGACTCAAATCCCGAAATCGGCTTAAACCCGGCCTTCGGGCCCACATCGCGAAATACGACAAAAAACACAAAGCTAGAAAGTCCATTCACTCACGAGTCTACCCATACCAATTTCATCAAAATCCGACATCATTTGTTCCCTCAAATCGCCAAATTACTCTCTCCAAAATTCCAAGCTCTAACCCCCAATTTTCACTTCAAAACTCCACTAGTTAGGTGAGAAATCAAGGGAAAAACACCAAAGCTAATGATAATAGAGCTCAACCAATTACCTCAGTGAATAACCTTGATTCCCCTTCAAAAAACTCCCAAAAGCTCCAATGTTTTCAAAATGGTAGAAATGAGCAAAAATTCGCAAAGTCTTCTATTTATAGTTCTGCCCAGGCTTTCCGCACCTGCGGCTCAATAAGCGCACCTGCAGTGCTGCTTCTGCGCAAAAACCTCCGGCATCTGCGGAAAATTACTTTAAATCCCTGGACCGCTTCTGCGCCTCTAGACCGCATCTGCGGTCATCGCAGGTACGCAATTGACATCGCACCTGCAGACCAACACACGCACCTGCGCCCTTTCTTCCGCTTCTGCGACCATCGCAGGTGCGGGAAACCCCTCGCACCTGCGGACTCTTCCAGTCCCTCTTCCTTTTGCTTCTGCGGTCATATTTCCGCTTCTGCGGCTCGCACCTGTGGCTCCCACTCTGCAGGTGCGGTTATGACAGCTAAGTTCAACTTCAGCAATTCCTCCAATTTCGAAATTTGTTCTGTCAATCAGCCGAAATCAACTCGAGGCCCTCGGGACCTCAACCCAACATACCAGCAAGTCATATAACCCCTTACAAACTTAGTCGAACCTTTGAGTCACGCAAAACAACATCAAAACACCAAATTACACTCGGATTCAAGCCTAAGAACTTCTAAACTTCCGAATTCCACAAACGATGCCGAAACATATCAAATTATGTTTGAATGACCTCAAATTTTTCACACATGTCACATATGACATCATGAACCTATTCCAACTTCCGAAAATCCATTCCGACCCCGATATCAAATTTTCCAATGCCGACCGAAGTCCCCAAATTTCCAACTTTCGCCAATTCAAGTCTAGTTCTACCACGGACCTCTAAAACACATTCCGGACGTGCTCCTAAGTCCAAAATCACCTAACGGAGCTAACGGAACCATCAAAATTCAAATCTGAGATCATTTACACATAAGTCAACATCCGGTCAACTTTCCCAACTTAAACTTTCAAATAGGAGACTAAGTATCTCAATTCACTCCAAAACCACTCCAGAACCGAACCACCTAACCTGGTAAGACATAATGCAGCTAAAAACACACAAATGAAGCAAAAAAATGGGGAATGGGGCTGTAACTCTCGAAACGACCGGCCGGGTCGTTACATCCTCCCCCTCTTAAACAAACGTCCATCCTCGAACGGGTCTAGAAACATACCTGAAGTCTCAAATAGGTGGGGATATCTTCTTTCCATGTCTAGCTCGGTCTCCCAAGTAGTCTCCTCCACGGGTTGAACTCTCCACCGCACTTTCACTGAAGCTATATCCTTTCATCTCAACTTTTGGACCTGCCGCACCATAATAGCCATTGGCTCCACATCATAAGTCAAATCACCATCTTACTGAACCGTGCTGAAATCCAAGACATGAGGTGGATCGCCGATATACTTCTAGAGCATAGAAACATGAAATACTAGATGTACACCTGACAAGCTAGGTGGCAAAGCAAGCTCATAGGCCATCCCCCATTCCTCCGAAGCACCTTGAACGACCAAATAAACCGAGGGCTCAACTTGCCCTTCTTCCCAAACCTCATAACACCCTTCATGGGTGAAACATTCAGCAAGACCTTCTCCCCAACCATGTAGGACACATCACGAACCTTTCTGTTAGCATAACTCTTTTCTCTTGACTGTGCTGTAGGAAGCCGCTCTTGAATCGCTTTCACCTTGTCCAATGCATCCTGAACCAACTCTGTACCCAAAAGCCTAGCCTCACCGGCTAAAAAAAACCCACTGGAGATCTACACTGCCTTCCATATAAAGCCTCATAGGGAACCATCTGAATACTAGACTGATAACTGTTGTTGTAAGCAAACTCCGCAGGTGGTGGAAACTGGTCCAATGAACCCCCAGTATCAATGACACAAGCGCGTAACATGTCCTCCAATATCTTAATAGTGCGCTCGGACTGTCCGTCCATCTGAGGGTGAAATGTTGTGCTCAAATCAACCCGAGTGCCCAACTCTCGCTGCACGGCTCTCCAAAACTGCGATGTAAACTGCGTGCCTTGGTCTGAAGTGATGGAAACTGGCACTCTATGAAGGCGAACAATCTCTCTGATGTAAATCTCAGCCAACCGATCTGATGAATAGGTAGTACTCACAGGAATGAAGTGCGTGGACTTGGTTAACTAATCCACAATCACCCAAATAGCATCGAACTTCCTCGAAGTCCGTAGGAGCCCAACTACGAAATTCATGGTGATTCGCTCCCACTTCCACTCTAGAATCTCTATCTGCTAAAGCAAGCCATCCGGTCTCTGATGTTCATATTTTACCTGCCGACAGTTGAGACACCGAGCTACGAACCCAACTATATCTTTTGTTATACCCCACATTTTCATACGTGAGAGTACGTCGTAAGCCATTGATGTAAGCTCGAAAATGAGATTATATTTGGAAGCAAATAAAGTCACTTAATAATGTTACCTTGGAGGTTACAAATATTTAAGATCATGAATAACAAGTACCAAGAGGGTTGGAAATCTTAGAAACTAAACTAATTGAAGAAAATAAGTTTCGTCGAAAGTCGACAAGTTTGGAATGTTATAACATGTACTTTGGGGTGACACTAGAGTTCTTAACATGATAAGGAGGTTATGCTATGAGTTAATTTAGTCGTATGATAGTCATTTTCTATGTTTTGAAGGCAAGCAAGTTGTGGAATAAGAGTTGGCAAAGGTCATCACAAGTTACATTCATAATTTTGCTGAAATTTAGGTCAAATGTAGATGAGCTTTTCTCCAAATATACTTGGAATTATGGGGTGATCTACCTACCAAATTGAAGATCTACGAGTCTAGTTCCTAACGCATTAAACTGTTTGTCGATACGATATCCGAGTACAGAGATATTCGCATTTTCGCGAGACCGCGCAAGCAGCTCCCAATGGGAACAATTAGGCGGTGGTCGACCTACTTCACTTTATAAACGATTGGGGCGCCTATTTTTATCTCATTTTCAACTCAACTTCGTCTCCAAACTTCTCCTAACCCTTCTAAACAGATACCACAAGGGTTTGAAGTGATTCCAAAGTGATTACACCATATTTCAACATCAAAACTTAGTTCTAGAGAAGAACAACACCTCTTTGAGGTTGTGTTGTCATTGAGGATTGTTGTGGGCTGTATTTTGCTGAAATTCCAAGTTTTTGCTACTGGCTAAGGTGAATATAACAGCCTAATAATTGTGCCTAAGATTGCTTGTATGTTGGTTAAGTTGTTAGGATGATAAACTACAAGATAGTACTTGGATTAGCTTAAGTCACTTCTATGGTGTTGTATTGCTATTGAGGGTTGTTGTGAGCTGAATATAACTTGGATTTCGACTTTAAGTTACTGTATAGGTGTGTTTATTGTGTTCTTGCATGTGCTTAAGGTTATCTTGATGTTGATTAAGTTAAATGGATGGAGTAGACATGAACTAGTGAATAAAGTTACTTTGAAGATAGTTGGAGTTGAGGATTGTTTCCTTTGTTATAAATATATGGTATACTGATGGAATCATTGATGAATGACTTAATTATCATGTTAATGATACGGTTAAATTAATGTAAGAAGTCTATAAGGGGTGATATGGGTTATACGGATTCCAATCAGAGCTTGCCGCTCGTCGTGAAGTAGTTGTGACTTGTTGTTGTTATATGGTGTCTTGTTATTGATATTTATTGGTTGATGGACTTCCCTGGCTGTTGTTGTTGGTATATGGTATTGTAGGAGGCCCTTGTTACAAGGGATATGCTGCCCGAATTTACGTAGACGAGCTACTAGCTTAAGTTACAGACTTAGTCTTTGCTCAACACTGATTTTGAATCTCTTTATGATATGATAGATCGAGTTGACTTATTTGAAGAGTTGCTTGGAAGGTATTAAGGACTCAACATGTTTAAGGTATGTTAAGGCACTTACTTCTTTCTTTTGGCATGATCTAAAGTGACATGAACATAAACGATACGCTAATTCATAGCGGATCTACTCCTAGGAACTAAGGTTGTCCATGTTGTTCTTTCCTTATAAAGTTATTCTATGCGTGTATGATCCTTGAATTCTACTAAGGTTCATACTGAGGGTATGGATGTCCATAATGTTAATAGAAGGTGCAATGACCTTAAGTCACTTCGAAAGGTTTAGACCGTGATTCCATGAGTCTAGCATGCATTATATATAGTATCTATTTTACTCTACCGAGCCGCGCTATTGTCGGCCGGGTACGGCACCTATTGTGCAACCACTGATCAGTTGGGTTTACTGAGCTCCACGTGGCCGGGTACGGTTCTACCGAGCCTTATGATGGCTGGGTACATTTTTACCGAGTCCTCTTTGAGGCCGGGTTCGATATGAAGATGATGATGCCCATAGAGGCGTATGTTTTTAAAAGTTTATATATATATATATATTATGAATTTCATGTCAGTAGCCCCCAGAGGCACTCAGATGTTACAGGTTGTATCTCCTCTATCTCTCTTTACATTATTGTTCTTGTTTATGCTTTCCTGCCTTACATACTCGGTACTTTATTCGTACTAACGTCCCTTTTGCCTGGGGACGCTGTGTTTCATGCACGCAGGTCCCGATAGACAGGATGGCATTCCTCCTAGTAGGCTATCGGCTCAGCAGAAGGTGTTGTTGCACTCCACTTGCTCCGAAGTTGCCTATTTGGTTAGTATGATTTGGACATGTATTGATTGGTATGGCGGGGCCCTGTCCCGACCTTTATGATGTGTATGTACTCGTAGAGGCTTGTAGACAGATGTCATGTATATGAAAGGTTGTATGGCCTTGTCGGCCTATGTTCATTGTACAAGTGTTCATTTTGGATCTCATATGACCGTATGTCACATTTATAAGTTTGCACTACATCTTGGGTCGTCCTATGTCAAGCATTCCCTTATGTTTTATTCTGGTTATATCATGACGGCCTTTCTGGCCCATTCACCCATGGGTGGTATGATAGGAAAGATACGTTAAGTTGGTACACGGTTGGATAGGGTAGCGGGTGCCCGTTGCGGCCCTCCTATTAGGGTCGTGAGAAAAATGGTATTAGAGCAGTTCTTTCCTAGGGAGTCTACAAGCCGTGTCTAGTAGAATCTTGTTTATGGGTGTGTTGTGCACCACACTTATAAGCAGGAGGCTACAGGGCATTTAGGGTTGTCACTCTTTCTTCTTATTCTAGATCGTGTGGTAGAGCTCAGTTGTAAGAATTCAAACTCCTAAATTCGACTTTAGTCGTAATACAACGATACCTACATCCACAAAGACAGTTGGTAAGAGATTGAATGTGGCTCTGGAAGAGGTGAGTTAGAGGAACTCGATTTTTCATCATGCTTATGATGAGTAAATGTAAGGTCTTCAGCAAATCATGTGTGTACTAACATGTGTGAGCTTCTTGATAAGGAGCCCCAAGGCGTGAATATCTATCCATCCATATGGTAAAGAGGGACGAGAGAATCAGGAGGTGGATACAAGTTTGAATAAGTAAAAGAAGCAAGTTTAAAAAGAGTACGAGGTACCCAGCTAATGAATATTATCAGTATTTGCAATTCAAGCAGAGAAATATAAGCATTTTGAGTTACCTTGAACAGTAACAGAGGTATGTACAATTGGCCACACCCATCCAGTTATGCCCTATGAGAGTTGACATATATAGTTTAAGAGAAGAAGGGGATAGAAAGATCCAATTGGGGTTATAGTAACCCAAAATGGTAGAAGGATTATTATCATTAGCTAACATTTCCAAAGGATATTGAAAGTGTGGTAATAGTTCTCCTTGTGAGACACCCCGATGGTGCAATCTAGCATAGTACATTTAGATATGAATACTACAATGTCTAGAAAAATTTAGAAGATTGGCACTGGAATCCTAGAAGGGATAAATATTTACCTTTGTATGGCTCCCGTTCCTAGTAAAGAGAGAATGCTAGGTGACCTGAAGAGCCAGTGAGATGAAGCAAGGGGAGCTAAAAGTGAAAGAATGTTTTGTTGAAGTTATCATCATAAAGTGATAAATAGAAATATTAGCCGGAGAATAAGAAGAGAGTAATTGAAGTATTATGAGTAAGATGTGATAAATGATGATAACGGTAAAACAAAATATGATAGAATGACAGAGTCTATAGTCAAGTGAAGGAAAAGACCAGAGGTGACAGGCCTTGAGACAATAAAAGAGTATAGGCCAAAGGCTATATCCTCGTACAAGAATTGAGTTGGTGACTCGAATGTGATTACTAGAAGGAAAAATAAGACCCCTGTAATAATAGAATTTAGTATGGGATAGTAAATAAGCAAAAAAAAATCGAACATGAATTAGGGATCGAAGGAATTGGTAATAGTCGGCATTGTGAGAATTTCAGAGACCGTGTTCCAACAATAATAGAATAGGCAACAGGCGAATAACCTTTAAAGGTCATTTAGAAAGACGCTTCCCTAAAGCAAGCACTCTGAGCAAAGTTAATCTTAAGGGACTAAGTGTGCCAATTACACTAGGTGTCACCTTCGTGCGGAAATTCAGCTATCCCTGGTACACAAGGGTTACCATAAGGAGATTAAGGGTCATTGATGATGTGAAAAGACGCCAAAGATGAAGAGGTAAAACATCTATAGGTAGATCTTCGTACCACTAAGTCTTAGTACCCTCCTAAAGGGGTGAAGATGGTGTGATATGGTATTATGTCGGAGTTATTGGTTCAGGTAACTATGGAATAATAAAGGAAGAATGTGGTAGAAAGGCGAAAGGAATGAGGTTGCATTTATTCAGACCCTATAGATATGTTACGACTCTAAAACATTACGCAAGCACGTCACCGGGGAGAGGCAGTAAGGGTTCACACACAAGATGTTATTGATAAATAAGTGTGAATGAACACTTGATACATAAGGAGCCAGTAAGAGTGGTGAGTTAAGACAAAGAAAATAACCCAAGAGAGATTACGCGGAATATAGATATGAGAATGGACCAACGAGTAGTTAGTAGTTGATTCGGGAAGAGCCTAGTAATAGCTAGACAAGAGGATACAGACAAATCATGCAGATTGTGCAAGGTAAATGTAGTGAACCCCTATATAGTGAATTCGGTCTCGCAGATATAATGACATCGTGATCCTTGAGAAATATTTGGATAGGATTTGAGGTAGTTAAAAGTACCGTATAATCCTTACGGAAATAAAAGAAAGTGCTGCTAGGGAGATAGCAAAAATTTCAGTTCGGAAGCAACCCATACGAGCACAAGAGCGTGGAGGCAGGTAACTAAGGATAATTATAGGCAAGTAAGTACATCAAAAATTCCTTTGGGTATACCACGTAATCAGCTTGCAGCTTTATAGGAGTCAGATGATCTCCCTTAAGTACTACAGTGAAAGACTAGCTGAGGAAAAAAAAAAGAAGAAGGATTCAACCTAAGCATAGTAACTTGAAGAAGAAATGGTCTTGTAACAATAGTCTCACTACAACATTATATACACTCCATAAGAAAGTGGTACTTATCGTGGCTAATGAACGGGAAGTAAAAATCAAAAGGTGATGAGACCATATGAGTTACAGGATATTTTGGTATTCGTGGGCACTAAGATAAGCCAAGCATTCATGCAGCAAGTGGTAGAACGACCAGAAAAAGTAATTGCCTATGTTTTAAGGCAACTGAGAAGGCATCAAAAGGAAATCTATGGTGCTAGCAAGTTAAAGGAAGGTTGCGAATAGTATAAACATATATATGTAGCTCGCAAGCTAAATTATCGTAGAGTGACAAGGTTTTAGGTAGATAGGAGTAAGGATAAGAAAAAACAATTGAGAAGGTGACAAGAATAGGTGACTCTTCCGGATTACACCCATCACAACAAGAGAGCTAATAGTTTCCGTAACTTATTGAGAGCTCGGTACAACCTTAATAAACTCAGATGAGTCTAAGACTAAGTGCATTTAGAAGAGATGGACTGTTGGACTGGTAGTAGAATAAGGGTGTAACTATGATAAATGATAAGAGAATAACGTTTAGGCCTTTGATTGAGTAATGATTTAAAGAGAATGGATTTCATGAATTGCATAGGATTAGAATACCCCCATAAGATGAATCATGTTGGGATACTATGAAATACGGTCACTGCAGTGTAGTATCGTCCCTAAGTGGATTAAGTAAATCACTTAAGATGTTCCCCGATGAGATGTGAGCCCCAATGACAATGTATTACGTAAGAGGTTTCAAGTTATGAGTGGTAGATTAAGATCAACATTAAGAGTGGATCAACGATGGATGGATACAAGTTAAAAAGTATGAGAGGAGATTAGGTTGTCATTCTTAAGATGAACAATAATGAGGAAGCATTAAAGGACTTAGATTTATACATGTAGGATAAGCAGCGAGAGAATAACTTGGTGTTGGGTAACAGACCTCGATAATAATAAAACAAAAGTAAGAGTTATGGTATAGTTTGACCTGCCTAAATGTAGCAAAGACATAAGGATGGATATCTGAGGCTATGAAACAAGATATATCAATAGTCGTAAGTTCAACAAAGTACCAAGAGAAGAACTTTAGTACACCTATAGATGCCTAGAGGGACAACTTGTCATAGTTCCGTATATGTTCATAAAGTGAGGCTTAGAGTTTGGATAAAAGATGGAGGAAAAAGGGGAGAAGAGTCGCTAGGCGCTCATGCAAGGACACAGTCGTACATACTGATGACATAAGGTAGCAACAGTTACAAGATTGGAAGAACTCCGACCACATGTCATGGCGTGAAAAAGATGCCTAAAGGGAGGAATGCCTTGGCGTTTGGAGTTATCCATAAAATAGTTGTCTAGATGGCAAGATGAGCATTAACGTATCCATAAGAGCTATAGTTTATTAAACTGATAAGCGCACCAGTCAACATTCGAGGACGAATGTTCCAAAGGGGGGAATGATGTTATACCCCACGTTTTCATACGTGAGAGTACGTCGTAAAGCCATTGATGTAAGCTCGAAAATGAGAATATATTTGGAAGAAAATAAAGTAACTTAATAATGTTACATTGGAGGTTACAAATATTTAAGATCATAAATAACGAGTACCAAGAGGGTTGGAAAGCTTAGAAGCTAAACCAATTGAAGAAAATAAGTTTCATCGAAACTCGACAAGTTTGGAATGTTATATCATTTACTTTGGGGTGACAGTAGAGTTCTTAACCAGATAAGGAGGTTATGTTAAGAGTTAATTTAGTCGTATGATAGTCATTTGCTACGTTTTGAAGGCAAGCAAGTTGTGGAACAAGAGTTGGCAAAGGTCATCACAAGTTACATTCATAATTTTGCTGAACTTTAGGTCAAATGTAGATGAGCTTTTCTCCAAATACTTGGAATTATTGGGTGATCTACCTACCAAATTGAAGATCTACGAGTCTAGTTTCTAACTCATTAAACCGTTTGTCGATACGATATCGGAGTAGAGATATATTCGCGTTTTAGCGATACCGCGCAAGCAGCTCCCAATGGGAACAATTAGGCGGTGGTCGACCTACTTCACTTTATAAACGATTGGGACGCCTATTTTTATCTCATTTTCAACTCAACTTCGTCTCCTAACTTTTCCTAACCCTTATAAACAGATACCAGAAGGGTTTGAAGTGATTCCAAAGTGATTACACCATATTTCAACATCAAAACTTAGTTCTAGATAAGAACAACACCTCTTTAAGGTTGTGTTGTCATTGAGTATTGTTGTGGGCTGTGTTTTGCTGAAATTCCAAGTTTTTGCTACTGGATAAGGTGAATATAACAGCCTACTAATTGTGCCTAAGCTTTCTTTTATGTTGGTTAAGCTGTTAGGATGATAAACTACAAGATAGTACTTGGATTAGCTTAAGTCACTTTTATGGTGTTGTATTGCTATTGAGGGTTGTTGTGAGCTGAATATAACTTGGATTTCGACTTGAAGTTACTGTAGGAGGTGTTTTTATTGTGTTCTTGCATGTGCTTAAGTTTATCTTGATGTTGATTAAGTTAAATGGATGGAGTAGACATGAACTAATGAATAAAGTTACTTTGAAGATAGTTGGAGTTTAGGATTGTTTCCTTTGTTATAAATATATGGTATAAGGATGGAATTATTGATGAATGACTTCATTATCATGTTAATGATACTGTTAAACTAATGTACGAAGTCTATAAGGGGTGATATGGGTTATACGGATTCCAATCAGAGCTTGCCGCTCGTCGTGAAGTAGTTGTGACTTGTTGTTGTTATATGGTGTCTTGTTATTGATATTTATTAGGTTGCTGGACTTCCCTGGCTGTTGTTGTTGGTATATGATATTGGAGGAGGCCCTTGTTACAAGGGATATGCTTCCCGAATTTACGTAGACGAGCTACTAGCTTAAGTTACAGACTTAGCCTTTGCTCAACACTGATTTTGAATCTCCTTATGATATGATAGATCGAGTTGACTTATTTGAAGAGTTGCTTGGAAGGTATTAAGGACTCAACATGTTTAAGGTATGTTAAGGCACTTACTTCTTTCTGTTGGCATGATCTAAAGTGACATGAACATAAACGATACGCTAATTCATAACAGATCTACTCCTAGGAACTAAGGTTGTCCATGTTGTTCTTTCCTTATAAAGTTATTCTAAGTGTGTATGATCCTTGAATCCTACTAAGGTTCATATTGAGGGTATGGATGTCCATAATGTTAATAGAAGGTGCAACGACCTTAAGTCTCTTCGAAAGGTTTACACCGTGATTCCATGAGTCTAGCATGCATTATATATAGTATCTATTTTACTCTACCGAGCCACGCTATAGTCGGCCGGGTACGACACCTATTGTGCAACCACTGATCAGTTGGGTTTACTGAGCTCCACGTGGCCATGTGCGATTCTACCGAGCCTTATGATGGCCGGGTACGATATGACGATGATGATGCCCGTAGAGGCGTATATTTTTAAAAGTTTATGCATATATATGTATTATGCATTTCATGTCAGTAGCCCCCAGAGGCACTCAGATGTTACAGGTTGTATCTTTTCTATCTCTCTTTACATTATTGTTCTTGTTTATTGTTTCCTGCCTTACATAGTCGGTACTTTATTCGTACTGACGTCCCTTTTGCCTGGGGACATTGCATTTCATGCCCGCAGGTCCCGATAGACAGGTTGACATTCCTCCTAGTAGGCTATCAGCTCAGCAGAAGGTGTTGTTGCACTCCACTTGCTCCGGAGTTGCCTATTTTATTAGTATGATTTGGACATGTATTGATTGGTATGGCGGGGCCCTGTCCCGACCTTTATGATGTGTACGTACTCGTAGAGGCTTGTAGACAGATGTCATGTATATGAAAGATTGTATGGCCTTGCCGGCCTATGTTCATTGTACAAGTTTTCATTTTGGGTCTTATAGGACTGTATGTCACATTTATAAGTTTGCACTACATCTTGGGTCGTCCTGTGTCAAGTATTCCCTTATGTTTTATTCTGGTTATATCATGACGGCCCTTCTGGCCCATGTCACGACCCCCGTTCACCCTCCATGAACATGTCGTGATGGCACCTAGTTCCTACAACTAGGTAAGCCTAACAGTGCAGACATAACAATTTAACTTGAGGAATAATCAATTAAAACTGAACATTTGAAGAATAACAACTGAATATAAGGCCGCCCGGCCTATACAACTCTAAAGATATGCGAAAGTCAACAACTAAATCCCAAAACCCGAAAACTCACGGGAAACACAGGCTAATAGAATTACCATAAGTACTCTAATCTCCAGAATATCTACATCAAAAGTATGATAGGATAACAGCTCTACAACTAGAATAAGGAAGAAGACTCTTCGGTCTGCGGACACTGCAGATATACCTCAAAGTCTCCGTGTGTCTCCTCGCCTCAAGGATAGTGCGTCTGAGAAGAGGTACCTGGATCTGCACATGAAAAACATGCGCAGGAAGGGCATGAGTACACCACAGCGGTACTCAGTAAGTGCCAAGCCTAACCTCAGTTGGGTAGTGACGAGGAAGGTCAGGGCCCTACTGAGGTAAAATATAACTTTAATTAACAATATGAAAATCTGACAGAAATAATGAGTACCGCAGTGAAATAAGACAGACTAACGAAATAATAACAACTACACAAAGAACAAAATGGACACAGAATGACTACAGCTCAATACCAAGAATAACAATGAGGGTCTCCCAGGATACCGTCCTGTAGCCCTTCCCCAACTATCCAGTGGATCTCCCGGGATACCGTCCCGTAGTCCAACTCATGTGCCAAACCGAAGGATCTCCCGGGATATCGTCCCGTAGTCCAACTATCGATATGCAGGGGGGATCTATCGGGAACCTAACCGGCAGTCCCAAAGTAAAAGTGCAGGGGGATCTACCGGAAATCGAACCCGTAGTCCCAAAGTAAACAAACAGGGGGAGCTACCAGAATCCCACATCCGTAGTCCCAATGTAAATGCGCAACCACAGCCAGAAATATACCAAGGAATGAAGTATGAAATACAACGCAGATAGAACGAGCCTAGCATGCTTCACGTAGAACAGTCAAAACAACTCAAGCAATTAGGCAATCAAGTTAACTAAACATGCTTTTCCTAATCTAGCACAAGTTATAATTTCATGTAGAATAAGGCAAGTAAGAAAGAAGTCAAATCTCAATAACTTAAGTAAAATTGGATTATCCATCAATCGGCTCAAGTACGCGCCCGTCACCTCACGTACAAGGCACTCAAATATCAAGTAACAATCCTAAGGGGAAAAGTCCCTCACACAAGGTTAGACAAGCCACTTACCTCGAATCGGCACCAAAATAAACTCGAAATCACACTTTTGCCACGAGTATCCGACTCCAAATGGCCCAAATCTATTCAATTCAATTACATATCATAAGTAATATTGCAAACAACTGATTCCACTATTAAATTTAAAGCTAAGGCACGAAAATAGGTAAAATGACCAAAATGCCCCTCAGGCCAACGTCTCGGAATCAAATAATTTTCACATTTTCTGAACCCTCGTACTCTCACGAGTCTAACCATATAAAAATCTCCCATATCGGAGGTCAAATGCCCACTCAAAATCCAAAAGTTAGGTCTAAGAAATTTTCCCCCAAACTATCCAATTTTTGACCCTAAATTCGAATTCTAATGATGGATTTAACTAGAAAATGATGAAATATAGCTAGGAGGGATCAAAGAAACATTACCCAATGGTCTTCTCTTCAAAACCCTCTGAAAATCGCCCTTCCCCGAGCTAAATTCGACTTTTCTAACTTATGAAATCAAACCCTCGAATTTTCTATATCAGAACAGGTGTTTCCGCTTTTGCGGACAAGGGACCGCATCTGCGGTCCCGCCTATGCGGACCAACTCACCGCTTCTGCGGTTTTTAATTAAAGCCAAGAGTTCCGCTTCTGCGGTCTTAAACCGCACCTGCGGTTGCCGCTTATGCGGATTCCTTACCGCTTCTGCGGTTTCAATCAAAATCCCAAGGACCGCATCTGCGACTACTATCTCGCAGGTGCGTAACCGCTTCTGCGGTTAAACTTCCGCACCTGCGGAAACTGAAGGAACACTCGAATTTTGCTCCTGCGGTGGTCTAGCCGCTTCTGCGGTTTCCAAGCCGCAGAAGCGGAAATACCAGATGACATAACCTTCAGCAATTCATTCAACTTCAAAATTTTCCGTCAACCACCCGAAATCATCCCGAGGCCCCCGGGACCTCAACCAAAAGCACCAATACCACCTAATACCTTATTCGAACTTGTACCAATCCTTAAAACACCTAAAATAACACCGGAAACCCGATTTAATCAATGATTCAAGCCTAAGAACTTAAAATTCCAACAAAACACGCTTTCGATCAAAAACCTACCCGAACCTCGTCCGAATGACCTGAAATTTTGCACACACATCCCAAATGACATGACGGAACTACTGTAACTTCCGGAATTCCAACCCTCGGATCAAAAACTCACTATCGGACCGGAAACTTATAAAATTCAAACTTCGGCATTTCAAGCCTAAATGAGCTACAGACTTCAAAAATACATTCCGAACACGCTCCCAACCCCGAAATCACCTAACGGAGCTAACGGAACCATGGATTTCCATTCCGAGGTCGTCTTCACACTGTTCCGACTACGGACCATTTTTCAACACTTAAACTCTCATTTAGGGACTAAGTGTCCCAAAACACTCCGAATCCTAACACCGAACGTCCCGGGAAACCAAAATAGCAGAAATGAACTTAGGGGAAGCAGTTAATGGGGGATCGGGGCGTAAATTCCAAAAATGACCGGCCGGGTCGTTACATCCTCCCACACTTAAACATTCGTTCGTCCTCGAACGAGCATAGAGAACATACCTGAAGTAGAGAAAAGGTGAGGGTACTGGCTGCGCATATCCCGCTCGGTCTCCCAAGTCGCCTCCTCGGCCGGTTGACCCCGCCACTGAACCTTCACTGAAGCAATGTTCTTTGACCTCAACTTTCTGATCTGCCTGTACAATATAGCCACTGGCTCCTCAACATAGGATAGATCTTTGTCCAACTGGACTGAACTGAAATCCAACACGTGAGACGGATCACCGTGATACCTCCGGAGCATCAAAACGTGAAATACCGGATGAACTCCGACCAAACTGGGAAGCAAGGCGAGCTCATAGGCAACCTCCCCAACTCGCCGCAAGATCTCAAAAGGGCCAATAAACCTCGGACTCAACTTTCCCTTCTTCCCAAACCTCATGACGCCCTTCATAGGCAAAACCCAAAGCAGAACCCGCTCACCAACCATATATGAAACATCACGAACCTTTATGTCCGCGTAACTCTTTTGTCTGGACTGGGCTGTACGGAGTCTATCCTGAATCGTCTTAACCTTATCCAATGAATCCTGAACCAACTCTGTGCCCAATAGCCTGGCCTCACCCGGCTCAAACCAACCCACCGGAGATCTACACCTCCTGCCATATAAAGCCTCATACGGCGCCATCTGAATGCTAGACTGATAACTATTATTGTAAGCAAACTCTGCCAATGGCAAGAAATGATCCCAAGACCCTCCAAACTCAATCACACACGCACGGAGCATATCCTCAAGAATCTGAATAGTGCGCTCGGACTGTCCGTCCGTCTGGGGTGGAATGCTGTGCTCAACTCCACCTGAATGCCTAACTCCTGCTGCACGGCTCTCCAGAACCGCGGTGTGAACTGGGTACCTCTGTCCGAAATAATAGAAACTGGAATACCATGCAGACGGACAATCTCCCGGATATAAATCTCCGCCAACCGCTCCGATGAATAAGTGGTACACACAGGGATGAAATGAGCGGACTTGGTCAGCCGATCCACAATGACCCAAATGGCATCAAACTTCTTCAAGGTCCGTGGGAGTCCCGACACGAAATCCATGGTGATGCGCTCCCACTTCCACTCCGGAATCTCTATCTGCTGAAGCAACCCACCCGGGCGCTGGTGCTCATATTTCACCTGCTGGCAGTTGAGGCATCTAGACACGTAACCAACTATATCCTTCTTCATCCGCATCCACCAATAGTGCTGCCTTAAGTCCTGATACATCTTCGCGGCACCCGGATGGATGGAATACCGCGAACTATGGGCCTTTGCTAGAATCAACTCTCGAAGACCATCAACATTGGGCACACAAATCCGGCGCTGCATCCTCAATACCCCATCATCTCTGATGGTCACATCTCTGGCATCACCACGCTGAACCTTGTCCTAAAGGACAAGCAAATGAGGGTCATCATACTGCCGCTCCCTGATACGATCAAATAGGGAAGACCAGGAAACCACACAGGCTAGAACCCGACTGGGCTCCGAGAGATCCAATATCACGAACTGACTGGCTAGGGCCTGAACATCCATCGCCATCGGCCTCTCTGAAGCTGGTAAATATGCCAAACTAGCCAAACTCTCTGCCCGGAGACTCAAGACATCCGCCACTACATTGGCCTTGCCAGGGTGATACAGAATAGTAATGTCATAATCCTTTAGCAACTCTAACCACCTCCTCTGACGCATATTGAGATCCTTTTGCTTGAGTAAATACTGCAAACTCCGATGATCAGTATAGATCTCACAAGGCACACCATACAAATAATGATGCCAGATCTTCAAGGCATGAACAATGGAAGCTAATTCAAGGTCGTGGACAGGGTAATTCTTTTCATGTATCTTCAACTGTCTGGACGCGTAGGCAATCACCCTACCGTCCTGCATCAACACCGCTCCAAGGCCAACTCTCGAGGCGTCACAATAGACAGTATAAGACCCCGAACCGGTAGGCAACATCAAAATTGGGGCTGTAGTCAAAGCTGTCTTGAGCTTCTGAAAGCTCGCCTCACACTCCTCTGTCCACTGAAATGGGGCACCCTTCTGGGTCAATCTAGTCATAGGGGCAGCAATCGATGAAAATCCCTCCATGAAACGACGGTAGTAACCCGCCAAGCCAAGGAAACTGCGAATCTCTGTAGCTGAGGACGGCCTGGGCCAACTCTGCACGGCCTCTACCTTCCTCGGATCCACCCGAATACCCTCGCTAGAAATCACATGGCCTAAGAATGCCACAGAACTCAGCCAAAACTCACATTTTGAGAACTTTGCATATAATTTCTTCTCCCTCAAGTTCTAAAGCACGATCCTCAGATGCTGCTCATGATCTTCCCGACTCCGGGAATACACCAGAATATCATAAATAAAAACAATCACGAACGAGTCAAGATATGGTCTGAATGCGCTGTGCATCAAGTGCATGAAAGCTGCAGGGGCATTGGTCAGCTCAAATGACATAACAAGGAACTCGTAATGGCCGTATCGAGTCCTGAAGGCAGTCTTCGGGATATCAGGCTCCCGAATCTTTAACTGATGGTACCTTGAGCGCAAGTCAATCTTAGAAAATACCTATGCGCCCTGAAGCTGGTCAAACAGATCATCAATGCGAGGCAAAGGATAACGGTTCTTCACTGTAACCTTGTTCAACTGGCGGTAGTCAATACACATGCACATAGAACCATCCTTTTTCTTCACAAACAAAACAGGAGCACCCCACGGTGAAACACTGGGTCGAATAAAACCCTTACCAAGCAATTCCTGCAATTGATCCTTCAACTCCTTTAACTCAGGAGGAGCCATACGATACGGAGGAATGGAAATGGGCTGAGTGCCCGGCAACAAATCAATGCCAAAATCAATGTCCCTATCAGGCGGCATGCCTGGAAGATCAGCTGGAAATACATCGGGATAATCCCGTACCACTGGAACAGAATCAACAGCAGGGGTATCAACACTAGCATCTCTCACATAAGCCAAATACACGACACACCCCTTCTCAACCATGCGCTGAGCTTTAAGAAAAGAGATAACTCTACTGGGAGTGTGATCTAAAGTACCACTCCACTCAATACACGGAATACCTGGCATAGCCAGCGTCACGGTCTTGGCGTGACAATCAAGAATAGCAAAGTGGGGTGACAACCAGTCCATGCCCAGAATAATGTCAAAATCCACCATACCGAGTAACAATAAATCTGCTCTAGTCTCAAAACCACGAATAGTAACCAAACATGACCGATAAATGCGGTCCACAACAAGAGAATCTCCCACAGGAGTAGAAACATAAACGGGGGCACTCAAAGAATCCCGAGGCACACCCAAATGCGGAGCAAAGTAAGTAGACACATAAGAGTAAGTAGAGCCTGGATCGAATAGAACCGATGCCTCTCTGTGACAAACCAGTATAATACCTGTGATGACGGAGTCGGAGGTAACAACCTCAGTACGAGCAGGAATAGCATAATATCTGGCACGTCCCCTCTCTCGAGGGCGACCTCTATCTCCCCGACCTCCGCCCCTAGCCGGCTAGGCAGGTGGGGTAGCTGCTGGAGCTGTGATCATGGCCTGAGAACTCTGAGGAGCACGCTGTGGCTGGGTAGTCTGTGAAGATGCACCCCTACCTAGTCTGGGGCAGTCCCTAACCATGTGGCGTGTATCACCACACTCGAAGCAAGCTCTGGGAGGGCGCGGTGGCTGTGCTGGCTGGGGCTAGGCCTGCTAGACTGACCTCTGGAAGTACCCCGCACAGGAGGCGCGCTAGAAACTGGAGGCGCATAGTAAGGCTCCTGTGGTGTAGGCGGAGCTGGAGTACTGCCGGCTGCTGGTAAAGCTGAATGTACAGGGCGACCAGAATAACCTCTACCATAACGACCTGCTGATGAGCTACGGGCACTAGAGTAGTGGCCCGACTCTCGAAACCTCTTGGCCTCCCTCTCTCCTCGCTCCCTGGCGAGCTTACCCTCAATCCTCCTAGCAATGCTCACTACCTGCTGATAAGGAATGTCCATCTCTAACTCTCGAGCCATGCTAGACCTGATGGGCGGAATAAGGCCCTCAATGAACCTGCGAACTCTCTCTCGAACTGTAGCAACCAAAGCCGGTGCGTGCCTGGCCAACCTAGTATAACGGATGACATACTCTGAAATTATCATAGCACCCTGGCGCAAGTGCTCAAACTCTGCGCGCCATGAATCTCTGAGGCTCTGGGGAACAAACTCTCTCATAAACATGTCCGAGAACTGGGTCCAAGTCAGTGAAGCAGCCTCGACTGGACTATCTAACTCATAAGTACGCCACCAATCATAGGCAGCTCCCCGAAGCTGAAAGGCAGTGAAGGAAACCCCGCTGGACTCCACTATGCCCATAGTGCAAAGAATACGATGACACTCCTCTAGAAATCCCAAGGCATCATCTGATGCTAATCCACTGAATACTGGGGGATCATACTTCTTGAACCTCTCAAGCCTGCGCTGCTCGTCCTCTGAAGTAGCTGACCCATCCTCGGGCTGAACTGGCTGTAGGTGGTGGGGGAATAATCTCGGGAACCTGCTCAACCTGCACTCGCTGCTCAGGAGTGCGGACGGCAGGAGTCTGTGCTCCTCCCTCGGCCTGGGATGTGGCTGCAGCAAGGGGAAGCAACCCCGCCTGAGCCAAGGTGGTGTACATGCTCATGAACTGAGCCAAAGTCTCCTGGAGCGCTGGAGTGGTAGTGGCAGTAGTAGGTGTGCCAGGTGCCTGGGCTCCAGCTGGATCTGCTAGTGGTACCTCGGCGGCAGCTCGCGCAGGTGCTCTGGCTGCACCACGTGCGCGTCCTCGACCTCTCCCCCGGCCCCAGCCTTTGGCGGCTGCAGTAGGGGGCGCGGGTGCCTGATCATCTCGTGTAGCGCGTGTCCTCACCATCTGTGAGAGAATAGAAGACAGAAGTTTAGATTTGATGTCAAAAATATCGCACGACAAGGAATTCAAATGAAGTGAAGATTTTTCCTAAACAGTTACATAGCCTCTCGTAGATAATTACAGACGTCTCCGTACCGATCAGCGAGACTCTAATAAACCGGCCTGTGTTCCGTGACTCCCATGAACCTAGAGCTCTGATACCAACATGTCACGACCCTAGTTCACCGACTGTGAACATGTCATGACGGCACCTAGTCCCCACGACCAGGTAAGCCTAATATTGCGGAAATATAATAATTGCGAAAAAATAGAGGAAACCAAATTAAATACTAAAAGAAACTGTACTGGATGCCGCTCGGCATGTACAACTCAATATTACAAGTTCAAAAAAATCCCCAAAACCCGGAAACTCACGGGAACACAGGCTACAGAAGCGAAAAGTAAAGGCTCCAAACTCCAGAATATCTAACAACCGGAAGAAGAAAAAAAACTAAGTACTAGAGATAGAGTAAGAGGGAGACTCGTCGGTCTGCGGACGCAGCAGATCTACCTCGAAGTCTCCGTAGTCCTCCTGCCTCACTGATAGTGCGCCTGAGTAGAGGTACCTGGATGATCTGCACATGAAAAACATGGGCAGGAAGGGCATGAGTACGCCACAACGGTACTTAGTAAGTGCCAAGCCTAACCTCGGTTGGGTAGTGACGAGGAAGGTCAGGGCCATACTGAGACAAAATATAGTAATAACAATAATTAACGGTATGATAATCTATCAGAAATAATAAATACAACAGTGAAATAAGGCAGGTCAACGAGACAATAACAACCACAAAAGGACAGAGCAAACACAGAGTAAATACAACTCAATACCAATGATAACAATGAGGGTTTCCCAGGATACCGTCCTGTAGCCCTTTCCTCAACTGTCCAATGGATCTCCCGGGATACCGTCCCGTAGTCCAACTCGTATACCAAACCGAAGGATCTTCCGGGATACCGTCCCGTAGTCCAACCATCAAAATGCAGGGGGATCTATTAGGAATCTAACCCGCAGTCCCAAAGTAAAAGTGCAGGGGGATCTATCGGGAATCGAACCCGCAGTCCCAAAGTAAACAAACAAGGGGGGGGGGGGGGGGGGTACGCGTACCGGAATCCCACATCCGTAGTCCCAATGTAAATGCGCAATCACAACCAGAAGGTACACGGAAACGAAGTACAAACGACAAGCAACAGGTAGTACTGGCCTAGCATGCTTCACGTAGTACATTCAAGGCAACTTAAGCAATTAGGCAAGTTAAATCAACTAAACATGCTTTCCTAATCTAGCACATGTTATAATTGCAAGTAGAATAAAGCAAATATGAAAGGAACTCAATCTCAATATCTTAAGAAAATCGGATTTTCAACAATTGGCTCAAGTACGCGCTCGTCACCTCGCGTACAAGGCACTCAAATCAACAAATACAAATCCTAAGGGGAAAGGTCCCCCACACAAGGTTAGACAAGCCACTTACCTCGAACCGGGTCAATATCAATAGAAACCACGCCTTTGCCACGAGTATCCGACTCCAAATGGCCCAAATCTATTCAATTCAATTACATATCGTAAATAATATTGCAAACAACTGATTCCGCTATTAAAATTAAAGCTAGGGCGCGAAAATAGATAAAATGACCAAAACGCCCCTCAAGCCAACGTCTCGGAATCGAATAATTTTTACATTTTTAGAACCCTCGTACTCTCACGAGTCTAACCATATAGAAATCTGCCAAATCAGAGGTCAAATGCCCACTCAAAACTCAATAGTCTAGCCAATGAAGTTTTACCCCAAATTATCCAATTTTTGGTCAAAAATTCGAATTCCAATGATGTATTTAGTTACATAATGATGAAATATAATGAAAAGGGATCAAGGAAACGTTACCCAATGATTTTCTCTTCAAAACCGACTCAAAATCGCCTTCTCCCGAGCTCTCAGTCGATTTTCAAACTTATGAAATTAAACCCTCGAAATTGATATTTCTGAACAGTCATTTCCGCTTTTGCGGACAAGGGACCGCTTCTGCGGTCCCGCTTAAGCGGAAAGCCAACCGCTTTTGCGGTTTTCATTAAATGGACAGGACCGCATCTGCGATAGCTGGACCGCTTCTGCGGCTCCGCTTCTGCGGAAGTGGCACCGTTTCTGCGGCTTCTGAGGAAGGGGGCACAAGCCGCTTCTGCGACGTCCAAGGCCGCTTCTGCGGCTCCGCTTCTGCGGTTCGCAAGCCGCCGAAGCGAAAATACCAGAAAGAAAAATACCAGCTGCAGCAATTACTTAAAAATTTCTCCGTTACCCACCCGAAATCATCCCGAGGCCCCCGGAACCTCAACCAAAAGCATCAATACCACCTAATACCTTATTCGAACTTGTACCAATCCATAAAACACCTAAAACAACACCGGAAACCGATTTAATCAAAGATTCAAGCCTAAGAACTTCAAATTTCTTCCAAATACGATTTCGATCAAAAACCTAACCAAAACACGTCCGAATGACCTGAAATTTTGCACACACATCCCAAATGACATGACGGAGCTGCTGCAACCTTCGGAATTCCATTCCGACCCTCAGATAAAAAACTCACTATCGGACCGGAACTTCAAAAATACAAACTTCGGCATTTCAAGCCTAAATGAGCTACGGACTTCCAAAATACATTCCGAACACGCTCCCAACCCCGGAATCACCTAACGGAGCTAACGGAACCATCGAATTTCCATTCCGAGGTCGTCTTTACACTTTTCCGACTACAGACCATTTTTCAACACTTAAGCTCTCATTTAGGGACTAAGTTTCGCAAAACTTTCCAAAACTCAACACCGAACGTCCCGACAAATCAAAATAGCAGAAATGAACTTAGGGGAAGAAGTTAATGGGGGATCGGGGCGTGAATTCCAAAAACAACCGGCCGGGTCGTTACACTTATCTACTGCTGAAGCTGAGTATGTTGCTGCTGCTTCATGTTGTGCTCAATTGTTGTGGATCAAACAACCATTACTGAACTTTGGAATTGATGTTGGTTGCATCCCTATATTTTTTGTGATAACACTAGTGCTATTAGTATGACAAAGAAACCAGTTCATCATAAGAGAACTAAGCACATAGTGTTAGACGCCATTTTTGAGGGACAACTATGAGAAAAGCTTGATCACTGTGGAGTTTTGTGCAACTAACAAGCAAATTGCTGACATCTTCCCAATAGCCTTATGTAGAGATCACTTTGAGAGGAACAGGTTGGAATTAGGGATGATTAAGATCACCTAAAAGGACCAGTTCAAGGTTAAACGAAAAAAAAAGATTGAAAAACAAAAACTGGTTAGAAAGTCTGTAAATTGTGTATAATTAGATTAAATCTTGTTCAGTCTCATACTTTCCATAGTATACTCTTGTGCCATGTGTTAAAATGACTCATTAATCTCTAATGATATTTTCTCTATTTTGGCAAATTTAGACTCAAACAAGAGAATTATCAGTGAAGAACCTGGTTCATCAAGGTAACACGGTATGTTTTCTGCACTCTGCATAATTTGAAATATCTATATTTGGATCATGAGCAGAGTCCTACCAAATACCAAACTCCTTTTGGACTTATCCGTTTCAAGTGAACCAGTCCCGTTCAAAAGAGTCCCAACCGAATGGAAGTACCTAGATTCTAGGGATACACTCCAACATCTCTTCAAAACTGAATTTTAGTTTGATTAAACTTCTAAGAGTCTGAAAAGCTGTAGTTACCCCATCAATTATTCCCTATATATTGATCAGCTTTAGTGTATTCCTTACCTCATCTCTCTCAAGACGTCAAAAACTCTCATTCTTCTTTTATCTTCCAAACACAATCTAATTCTCTTCTTTTCCCATACTCTACGCTAGATATG
>NW_017670321.1:794684-876657 GCF_001879085.1 Nicotiana attenuata
ACAATCTAATCTCTACTTTTTCCATACCCCTAGCCTAGATACTGTCAAAACACTTACTGAAGATACCTTCATCACCACCATAGGAAACCATTTCCACACCTTCTACCACTGACTTCACCCACACCAAATCTCGAAGAAAAGTAGAGTAAGATGATGGCTCATAAGATTGTCGCTGAAGGAGAGCAGATCAAAAAAATAAACAAGCAATTGAAAGCAGGTAGGAAGAAAAATCCTAGAAATCTGAAAATTCATTTAAGTCTGCTGCTAAGGGGGAAGAAAGTAGGTATTCCGAAACTGAACAGGTATCTTCTGATTCTAAAGTTACTCCTGAGACAATTTCTGAAGTTGCTGCAAATTTAGAGAATGGATTTGTACTGGTAGGATGTATAGCAGGTGTTGAGACTACATAATCTGGAGAAGTTGGTGGTAAAACTGAAAAAAAAAGAGCAAGGGCGCTAGGAGTACTGTGAGGGGAAAGGGGACAAGAGTGGCTGATTCTTCACCCACTCCTGTTGGTATAATAAAAACTGGTGCAATGGTTGTTTGGGGAGAGGAATTTACTGAAATAGAAGAGAGTGTGAGCAAAACAGGGGGAAGTGGGTCTGGCGAAGCTGTTGAGGGGTTGGTTCAACTTGGAATAGTTATAGATGAACCTGTTCCATCTTAACAGGAAACCCTCGCGGACCTACTGATAGAGTTATCAATGGCACCAAAACTCATGCCATTCCCTAAAGTTTCATTCTCACAACCGTGCTTGCACATTTCATGGTACCTATGAAGAAGTGGGGTTAATATTCTGCTTGCTTGCGATTATGAAGTCAATGTCATTCTTAATGAACCTGGTTCATCTAAAAAGACACCTATCAATAGCAAAGTCAGAGTCTTGGTACAGGAGAGTGAGGAAAAGGATATTCAAATAGCAAGGCCGAAGACACGATTGGTTGAGGTAGAATCTGAGAGAGATGTTCTCAGAACTGAACTTGCAAAGGAAAAGGAGAAGAATGATGGAATTCTTCAAGACATGCTGAAACTTTTCCAAGCAAATAACCCAACCCCTAGCTCTTCCAAGCCTTAAATTCTAGCCTGGTGTAGATCAACCAGTGACCCAGTTCGGGACGTTTTGTTTCTTTTGCTCATGTTTTCAGTATTTTTATTTCTTCTTATGCTTTGTGGTAAAATCATATCAATCATCAATGAAGTTCATTGTTTTTGCTCTAACTGTTTGTTTATATTTCTTTGATGGTTGAAATTCTTAGTTTGATCTATGATGATTAATCCATGTTTGCATTTGAAGTAACCCCAGTGGCCATGAGTAAGATTTAAAATCTGGTTATCTCACATTTTTTATGCAACTTTTCGATGATGCCAAAAGGGGGAAAAAGGTTGTGCTTTAAACAAGTGATGCTTACACTTTGAACAGTGATGTTTATAACCTAATGTACCTGGTTCTTGATGATAAGTGATAAAAAGGAAAAATGTTTCTAACATTGTGTTGATGTTAAGCTGAGTTGAAACAGGGCTAAGCTTATGAAAAGCACATAGTTTGTCATCATCAAAAAGGGGGAATTTGTTGGCCCAAGTAAAGGTTAGTTTTGAAGACTGACAAAGGAACTCATGATGAACCAGGTCCATCCAGTGGTCCATCCCTCAGGTGCACAAAAACGGGCAGATTTGAGCATGTGGGTTGCACGTGATGGAGATAAGCATAACTTGCTGTATTTAATATCTCCTGATCGAAAAGGTTGCATAATTGATAAGGAGAAGGACTCCTTAATCAAAGACAACACTATTCAAGATAGGGAAGGAGTTAGAAGTTGGAATCAACTAGAACTCTTCCACCAAGGAAGAGTTGCATCAGAACTCTAGTTATTTCTTCATCTACTAACTCTATAAATTGCAGGATGTTCTCACATTAAAGTGTTGCACAAAAATGCAGAAGTTAAACGTGAATTGAGAGCAAAATAGCAAGGGTTTTTGCAAGCAGTTCGTGTGTGATTCAAGTGTGCAAACCAGAAGCTACAAGAACCAGATTGAAGAACCGGCTCCATAAAGAGTTTTATGTGTCTTTCTTTTATTGTAGTTCAATTGTAGTAGGTGTTTTAAAGTTGTACCTTTCCAGCTTTCATAGAAGCAATTGTATCAGGTACTTTGAGTATTCAAGTTAGAGTTAACTTGAAGTTGTCGCAGCAGTTAGAGGCTGGTTGCCACAACGGGATTAGAGTTAATCCTTAGGTTTACAAAGAGTTTTGTAAATGCAGTTTTGGCTCAATGATTTTAGTGGAAGTTTGGGAAAATCCTACTGAGTAGTAGGTCGTGGTTTTTTCACCTTTTGAGCTAGGTGTTTTCCACGTAAAATCTTTGTGTTCTTTATTTTATGTACTTTTAATTCCGCAAACAGTAGTAATAAGTACACCTAGAAGAACCAGGTCCTTCCAGAAGCAGTTTAAGCGAAAAATTGAGTACCACACAAATCACCCCCCTCTTGTGTGGTATTGACGTTTAGAACATCAGGAATGCTGCACAAAGAAGCCTATTTACTACGTATGAGATGGAAAGTACTGTTCTTATGGAAAGAAGCATGGGTTATGGAGTCAATCAAGAATTACTACAATCATGAAAAAGTAAATCATGGGATTTTTATTTAATCATCATGACTTATTGGAGGAAAATGAGGAATATTTTGAAGAAGAATCTTCAAGCAAAGAAACGGAATTATGCACTGGAGACTTGGAAGGCATAATTTCCAAAGTTATAAAAAGGATTAAAGAAAGAAGGTGGAATTACTTACTACCTTTCCTTATTACAATCATCAGATCGAGAACTTAATTACTTATGCTTCAAAAGGAAAAGTCCATTCAGAATATAAGGAACAACACAATATATGGAATCACATCCATATAAAGTGGTCAAATATTCCATTACGTGAAAGGAGATATGGAAAACTTTTCCATTGACGGAAGATATCAGGATGCATGACTCTCTTCGTATAAGGAACAAATTTGTTGAAATCAAGGAATTATCTTGTGCCATATAATCTGGTAGAAGACCAAGGAAAGAAATTCAACGGGCTTGAAAGACGACTCGACAATCGTCCAGATTCATACGGAGCTGTCAAGGAAGGACCAAATTCATAGTATATCTCAATGTTAGAAAGGGAAGATTCAGTCAGAGTTCAAAAGGAAAGAAAAGGCTGTCCAAATTCAAAGAGAATCCATTGATCTCATTTCTTAAGGAAAAATATATCCTGGTAGTAATATTTCTGAAGAAGGGACAAAGCCAACAATCAAGGAATCATCAGTAACGGCTAGTTCCAAGCAATATCTATAAATACCAGAATGCTCCTGTAAAGAAGTACGCAGATTTCTATACAAATCGTCTATCCAACTACAAGTTCTTTATTCTACTCTTAACAAGCATTGTAATTCACTTTAGTAGATTTACTGTGTACATAAAAGAGAGAAGAGAGATAGAAAAATTGGAAAGGCAGTGTGTTCGGAGAGGTTGTGTCATTGTTCGTTTCTTTGGTGAGCGAGTGAAAACCAAAGGGTCGTTGTTGGTAAGCGAGTAAAAACCAACCCTGTAAACGTTGGTGGTGAACGGTGAAAATCACACAAGCTGTACTCAACACAAATTACAAAGAGCTCAAGAGATAACATCCTTGCAACCCAAGGAGACTGGATTAGGATACCACATTGGTTACGAACCAGTATAAAATTCCTGGTGTCATTTACTTTATCGCTCTTATATTATATTCTGTTCTTTTACTGTTTTATTGTGATTAACACTTGTTTAAATCAAAAGGGCTAACAGTTCTGTACAGGCTGTCTCCGCATAAGTCGACTAGGTCTGAAGAGTAGTCGACTAGAAATTTAAAAAGGCTACAATTCACCCCCCCCCCTCTTGTACTTTCACTTCAAAGGCACATTTAGCCTGTCCAGCACAGTAGTCAATATGAACCCATATGGAGTGGCATGAGCCTTAGAACCATTGATGACCCTGTCGAGCAATTTGACAATGAAAGCAGGCCAGTTGATCTGTATTCCTCTCTCCAAGCACTCCATAAGAACCAGGTCCATGTAATTTGCATTGTGCCTTCTCTCCTGTCTGGGCAAGAGGCACTTGTTGACAAATTCAAACAAGACCTTGTGCTCAGGCCTCATTTCACTTTTTTGCACAAATCTGGCTTTAGGCACATCTCTAGAGTCACAGAACCTCCTAGTAATTTCAAGAGTAGTAGGGAGAGAATCCAGACATGGCCACCTTTGCCTTGTATAGTCATCATAACCTTCAGTAGTTATGTCCAGGATCTCACCCAGTTTGACTGCATCAAACTTCACTTTGACTCCTTTCACCAGGCTGGTGACTACTCCATCCTTCACAGCAGCATTGACCATAAATTCAATCAATTCATTCCTGGCCAGCCTCCCATCCATTTCAAGGACCATGTCCTTCCAACCTTGTGCAGCTAAAGCATCCACCAGTCTTCTCATCCCTGGTTCTTCCAGGTCTTTCAACAGTCTTCCTTTCAGAATTTTTCTCCTGCTAAAGATGGCAAACTTATCCAGCTCCTTCTCAGATTCCTCTTCTTCTTCTTCACCACTCCACTCTTCATCTTCTTCAACAATTTTCTTTTGCTTACCTTTCACAGCAGACCTTGTCCTCTTGGCTAATAAGGGTTCACCAGACACAGGTTCACAGGAAGACTTCTTGGTAGAAGTCTTGGATTTTTTAGGTTTTGGTGTAGGAACCTCTACTGTTGTTCCTCTTTCTTGATGAACCAGTTCCATCTCCTCTTCTTCAGTAGCCTCAGAGGACTCTGCAACCTTTCTCTTTCCCTTCTCCATTTTCTTTTTCTTGCTTTCTTCCAGAGCTTTTTGTAGGTCAGCTTCACTTTGTCGAACCCCGCTTCTTGTAGCTCTTCCGTTAGGCACTGGAGGGGCAGTAGATTTTGGGGATGAAGGTTTTCTTTTCTTGGTTGGTTTGGGAACATTTTGGGACTTTTGTGAGGTAGCTTTGCGTTTCTTTGGGTCATAACTTGCCCCAACCTTTTTCAGAAGACCAGCCAGAGTTTCCTCAGCAGATGAACCAGGTTCATCTCTTTGTTTGCTCAAATGAACCAGCCTATTAGCTGCTTCCCCAGAACCACTTCCCCCTGACTTGAAGCCACTTTCTTCTTCAACTCCACATATAGCAAGAACTTCTCCCTTTCCTTTTCCCCTCTCTTCACCACTTCCTCCCTCTCTCGCTCTTTTCCTTTCTTTTTACCTCCACTCCTACTCGATTCAGCCAACAATACATCTTTAACAGGTCCAATTAGAACAAACATGTTTTCTACGTTTTTAACTTCAGAAGAACCTACCTCAGGAGTTTCTTGAATTTTCTCAGTGTCAGAAGACCCATGTTCTTCACCTTCACTAGCAGAAATAAATGATTCAGAGTCAGAACTGGAATCAGACTCTTTAGCCGGGGATTCCCTTTTTTGGCTAGCTTTCAACCTCTCATTTAAAACTTTCCTCGAGGCTCCAGATGGTACAGATTTTCGAGCCAACATTTTCTGCCTTCGAAACCTAGGTTTTGGGGATTCATTAGAAGGAGTAGATGTGGATGAATTGGAGGGGGATGGTGGTGGAGGAGTGCCAGGATGATCTTGTGGGTTAGACATGGTTCTTCGTTTATGGAGGAGTTTTGGGAATTTTTGAGAAGAAAAACGATTTGGAATTTCTGGAGAGAGAAGTGATTGAGGATTCTTGGAGAAGGGGAGCAATTAAAACAGGAGATATAATTTTTGACGATTTTAGAATGAAGAAGAGAATAAGAGATGTGGTGTATATTTAAAGACAATTAGTCAATAATGCAGTAACGACAGCTTTTTCAGAGGTCAATTAGAAGTCTAATCAGCCTGGAATTCCAGTCCTTTAATGATTATTTTGGCTTCCCTAGATATTAGGCAAAAATTACGATTTTTAGAGTTCTAAATGAATGAAACTGGTTCAATGCCTCAACGGATAGAATTTTCTAGGAATTTGACAAGTATAGGACTTCTGCTCATGATTGAATTGTTAATCTTTCTAATTATGCAAAGCATTGAAAACATACCCGAACTTTCATATGAGCTCATGCTGATGAACCAGGTTCTTCATATAGAACTCTCTTGAACATGCCTCAAATGCCATAATAGAAAAAACTTTGTAAGAGATCAGTGAATCATATGTACACATGTCACAGGAGTATACTATTTAAAGTATGAAACTGAGTAAGAATTAATCTAGATATTTCCACACAGTTAGAACTCCTAACCAAGTTTTTTTTTTCATTGTGCATTCTGAACTGGACCTATTAGGTGATATTAATCATCCCTAATTCCAACCTGTTCCTCTCAAAGTTTTCTCTACTCAGTGCTTTAGTGAAAATGTCAGCAATTTGCTTATCAGTAGCACAGAATTCTATGGAGATCAGTCCTTTCTCATAGTTATCTCTTAAGAAGTGGTGTCTAACATCTATGTGCTTAGTCCTTTTATGATGAACAGGGTTCTTTGTCGTACTTATAGCACTAGTGTTTTCACAGAATATTGGAATACAACCAACTTCAATACCAAAATCTACCAGCTGTTGTTTGATCCATAGCAATTGAGCACAACAAGAGGCAGCAGCAACATACTCAGCTTCAGTAGTAGATAAGGCCACTGAGTTTTGCTTTTTGGTAGCCCATGACACAAGACATGAACCAAGAAAGTGTGTCATACCTGAGGTGCTCTTCCTATCCACCAGAAAACCTGCATAATCAGCATCAGCATATCCTACTAGATTAAAATTGCTACCTTTAGGATACCAAAGACACAGATCAGTGGTGCCTTTCAAGTATCTTAGTATCCTTTTGACAGCAGTCAGGTGAGACTCTTTAGGATTTTCCTGAAAGCGAGCACAAAGCCCTACACTGAAAACAATGTCAGGTCTGCTAGCAGTAAGATACAGAAGTGAACCAATCATACCCCTATACAACTTTTGATCAACTGATGAACCAGGTTCATCAACATCTAATTTAGTAGCAGTTGCAATGGGTGTGTCTATTTCTTTAGATTCTTCCATTTTAAACTTTTTGATTAGCTCCTTTGCATACTTCTGCTGGTGGATCATGGTTCCATTTGGACTTTGTTTGATCTGTAAGCCTAAGAAGAAATTAAGCTCACCCATCATGCTCATTTCAAACTCACTCCCCATTAATTTTGCAAAGTCCTTACTTAGCTTATCAGTGGTGGCCCCAAAGATTATGTCATCAACATATATTTGTACAACAAGGAGATCCTTACCTTTTTCCCTTAAGAATAAGGTACTATCAATTTTACCTCTTTTGTACCCATGCTCCAGCAGGAATTTGGACAATCTTTCATACCATGCTCTTGGGGCCTGCTTGAGTCCATAGAGAGCCTTGTCTAACTTGTACACATGCTCAGGACATTCCTTGCTTTCAAACCCTGGAGGTTGTTTCACAAACACTTCTTCTTTCAGGTAGCCATTCAGGAAGGCACTTTTGACATCCATTTGATGAAGAGTGAATTCCATGTGTGCTGCAAAGGCTATGAGGAGTCTGATTGCTTCTAGTCTTGCAACTGGTGCAAAAGTCTCATCATAGTCTATGCCCTCCTCCTGGCTGTAACCTTGGACCACCAATCTTGCCTTGTTTCTTGTAACAGTTCCATCTTCATCAAGTTTGTTCCTAAAGACCCATTTTGTACCAATAACTGATCTGTCTTTGGGCCTTGGAACTAGATGCCAAACTTGACTTCTTTCAAATTGATTGAGTTCATCTTGCATTGCATTGACCCAATCTGCATCCTGCAAAGCCTCAACAACATTTTTAGGTTCAATAAGAGATAAAAATGCATCAAAAGCACACAGATTCTTTAATTGTGATCTAGTTTTGACTCCAGATGTTGGATCAGTGATAATGTTCTCAATGGGATGAGAACTTTGATACTTGTGAGGTTTCACAACCAACTGGTTTCTACTAGATGTTTCTCCCATGTTCTGTTGCTGAGGAACAGGGTCATGAACAGGTTCCTTTAAGGGATTTATTTCAATTCCTCTTTGATTAGTTCCCCCTGTCAGGTTGCCCTGTATGGAAGAACCTGTTCCATCACCTGTTCCTTCTGTTGGTGCCACTTTGACCTGAGCTGATGCTTCAGTCAAGTCCTTTACCAATCCAATGGCTTCATCTTCATGTTCCTGTCTCTCAGAAAGAATGTTAGTTTCATCAAATACTACATGCACACTTTCTTCTACACACAAAGTTCTTTTGTTAAACACTTTATATGCTTTGCTATGTGAAGAATATCCCAAGAATACTCCCTCATCACTTCTGGGATCAAACTTACCTAGGGAGTCTTTTCCATTATTGTGCACATAGCACTTACAACCAAATGCCCTAAGATGGGATATGTTTGGTTTTCTCCCTTTAAGTAACTCATAGGGAGTCTTCTCTACAAGAGGTCTAGTCATGCATCTATTGATTATGTAACATGCAGTGTTTACAGCCTCTGCCCAGAAGCTGTGAGGCAGTTTACTAGAAAGCAGCATGGTCCTAGCCATGTCCTCAAGAGTCCTATTCTTTCTTTCAACTACTCCATTTTGTTGAGGAGTCCTAGGGGCAGAGAAATTATGATCTATACCATTTTCATCACAGAATTCAGCAAACTTGGAATTTTCAAATTCAGTTCCATGATCAGACCTAATGGATGCAAGTTGATTTCCTAATTGTTTCTGAGTTTTTCTAACAAATGCAGTAAACATGTCAAATGCTTCATCTTTAGAAGTTAGAAATAGAACCCAGGTAAATCTAGAATAATCATCAACAAGCACCATTACATATTTCTTTCCACCTCTGCTCATGGTTCTCATTGGACCACAGAGATCCATATGGACCAGTTCCAACGACTTGGTTGTGCTTACCATTTTCTTGCTTTTGAAGGATGATCTTACCTGCTTCCCCCTTGCACATGCCTCACAAACTTTGTCTTCCTTGAACTTGATATTAGGTAACCCTATCACCAAGTCTTTAGAGACTAATTTGTTAAGCTGATTTAGACTTGCATGACCAAGTCTTTTGTGCCACAGGAGGGGATCATTAACCAACACACTTAAACAAGTGAGTTCATTTTCTGAAAGAGTGGACAAATCTACAATGTAAATATTGTTAACTCTTTTTCCCTGCAAAACAATCTTGTCAGTGGTAAGGTTAATCACAAAGCATTTGGTGGAGGTAAAAGCCACAAGGTTACCTCTGTCACACAATTGTGACACACTTATTAGGCTATATTTCAAGCCATCTATCAGGTAGACATTCTCTATGGAATGAGAATCTGTTTTGCCTACCTTTCCAACCCCAATGATCTCACCTTTCTTTCCATTACCAAAGGAGACATTACCTCCTTTTAAGTCCTCAAGTGAAAGGAACTGGTCCTTGTTCCCAGTCATATGTTTTGAGCAGCCACTATCCATATACCATATTTGGCTGCTTCCTTTCACTTAGACCTGCAAAAAGAAATCAGGGGTTAGTCTTAGGAACCCAAACCCATTTGGGTCCCTTTCTATAGGAAAAAGGATGAATCAAATTCTTTCTTGCCCACCCAGGCAGCTTATTTTTTCTTGAACAAAGGCTTTGTTCTTTTTACTGGCCTTTACTTTTGCATTACATTCATTTTTGTAATGACCAGTCTTGCCACAGTGTGTGCATATTTTATTCTCAGGAAGTGTGAGGTACTTGCTTTTAGGGTCCCACTTTGGTGCTTGAGTCCCATAGCCAAGTCCTCTTTTGTTGCTACTGTGGTGCTCTTACAACCAAGAAAGTGCATCAGAAGCCTTGTTCCATTTGCAAGTTCTGTCTAGTTCATGTTTCACTTTTCCTAGATCTTCTTTTAGGACTTTAATCAATTCATCTTTATTATACAACTCATCCTTCATTTTTCCTAAGTTTTCCTCTAAAGTGAGATATGTGTGATCAGCTTTCTTCTTTCCTGTTCCTAGTTTCAATTTTAAGTTTTCAGACCTAAGTTCTAGGACACTAGTGTCAAGTTGAAGAACCTGGTTCTTTAACTCAGCATTTTTGCTATCACTCTCATTAGCCCTAGACTCTAGACTTTTGCATTTTGCTTTTAGGATCACACATTCTCTAGACAAATCTTCCTTCTTATTGTTAATTATCTCAGACTCATCAATGAAGTCTATTAATAGCTCAGCCAGCCTTTCTTTAGACAGAAATTTAATCTTGTCTTTGAGATGAAGAATAGTTACCTCTTGTTCATCATCTGATTCTCCGATGGCCATAAGAGCCTGTTCATCTCCAGCTTCATCCTCTGAGTCCCCATCTGATGTTTCTCCCCATGCTGCAACCATAGCTTTTGTTGATCCTTTGTTCCTCTTTGGTTGAACCTGTTCCTTCGTTCAACCCTTTCTTTCTTCCACTCAATTTCCCGTTGAGGACAATTCTTGATAATGTGATTAGTCTTACCACACTTGTAGCAACCCTCATTGGTTTGTTTCTCAGAAGCCCTTTGTTTGTTGAAGGTTGTACCTCTTGAAGAACCCTTTCCTCTCATCAGGTACTTTTTGAAATCTCTTGTGATCATAGCCAATTCATCATCCTCCAGATATGAACCTTCAGCAATTCTGAGAGCCAGGCTTCTTTCCTTTTTGGGTGTATCCATCTTCATGGTTTGCCTTCTCAATTCATAGGTAGTAAGATTTCCAATTAGTTCATCCAGCTTGAGGGTGGCAATATTCTTAGATTCCTGAATAGCAGTGATTTTGCTTTCCCATGAGACTGGCAGAACCCTTGTCAAGATTTTCTCAACCTTGTCTTCTTCAAGAATAATCCTTCCAAGAGACTTAAGTTCATTTGTCAGTGTAATGAACCTAGTGTACATCTCTTGGATAGTTTCTCCTTCCTTCATAGTAAAATTTTCATATTGAGAATACAACAGCGTTCCTCTAGACCTCTTCACTTGAGGTGTTCCTTCATGAGCCACTTGCAAAGTGTCCCAGATTTCCTTAGCAGTGGTACAACTTTGAATTCTGTTGTACTCGTCTGGACCTAGTCCCCATACAAGCCATTTCTTTGCTTTGGAATTTTTCTCCCACTTCTTCAGGTCTTCAGTAGTGCAATCAGCTCTTGTTTTAGGCACTCAACTCCTTCAGCATTCTTCTTTGTGGTTGCTAGGGGACCATTAGTGACTATGTCCCAGAGTTCATAGTCTTCCCCTATGATGTGATCTCTCATCCTGTTCTTCCACCAGGAATAGTACTGACCATTGAAAAGTGGAGGTCTAGAAATGGATTGCCCTTCCCAGTTCCTAGGTGGTGCACTCATGTTGATCTTTTCCTAAGGTGTTAGCCTCTTCAAGGATAACCTACTCTGATACCAATTGATGTTCTAAACGTCAATATCACACAAGAGGGGGGGTGATTTGTGTGGTACCCAATTTTCGCTCTAGAAAAACCTGGTTCTTCTAAGTGTACTAACTACTGCTGTTTGCGGAATAATAAATACAGAAAATAAAGAACACAGAGATTTTTACGTGGAAAACACCTGGCTCAAAAGGTGAAAAAACCACGACCTACCACTCAGTAGGTTTTTCCCAAACTTCCACTAAAATCACTGAGCCAAACTAGCATTTACAAAACTCTTGTAAACCTAAGGATTAAACTCTAATCCCGTTATGGCACACAGCCTCAACTGTTGCGACAACTTCAAGTTAACTCTAACTTGAATACTCAAAGTACCTAATACAATTGCTTGTATGAAAGCTGAAAGGTACAAGTTTAAATCACCTACTACAATTGAACTAAAATAAAAGAAAGACACAATGGAATTGGTTCTTCTATCTTGTCCAAGTAGCTTCAGGAATTCACACTTAAATCTCACATAAATTGCTTGCAAAATTGCCTCGCTCTTTTGCTCTCAATTTAGTTTAACTTCTGTGTTTGTGCAGTGCCTGTAAAAGAGAACAATCACTATTATTTAATGAGTTCGTAATTAGAGTTTGATTAAGATTCAATTTCTGGTCTTCCATCGAAGTTGAGTCCTTAAACAACACCAACTCCAACCCTACCTTTTTATCCGGATTGTATTCTCTTCTCATAAGGAGACTTTCTCTCCTTATCCCATATGCAACATTTTCGATCAGTTCAGGAGATATTGCTGCTTGATCAATGAGACTTATCTCCTTCACGTGCATCTCACATGTATAGGGTGACAAACACTGTGCTTCACATGATAGACCTGGTCCATGACTGAGTTCATTTGTCATTCTTCAAAACTTCACCTGTTCTTGGCCAACACTTTGTAAGTGCCGAGCCTAACCTCGATGACGTAGTAACGAGGCTAAGGCGGGTCACTTACAATAACCTGCATGCAGTATAATAATAATAACAAGAAAGAAAACACAAAGAAATGTAAGGTAATTAACTAATGAAAATAAACTCAATCCTCGAAATCACTAAAGCCAGAAACATGAGTCCTCAGAATCTCGTATGAAAACACTGAAAGCTAACAACATGCAGCGGCGAATACAAAATACACAATCCGATGCGGCGCGCAACCAGATCCCACCGTACAAACACAATCCTCCCTTATTCACCATATCAATATCAAGAATAACATGTAAAATCTGTTGCGGCGCGCAACCCGATCCCACCATATAATCAAAATAAATATCATACTTCTCCTTTATTTCATCATATCAAAGTCACTTATAAAATTCGTTGCAGCGTGCAACTCGATCCCACCGTATCAATATCAATCCTCTTTTATTCCATATGTTGCGGCGTACAACCCGATCCATAAATAAAATCAATAAATGTAATCAATTCAACAATTCAATTCGCAAGAATCTCCAACAATTAAGAAATCATGAAAGCAAAGCCATAAAGGAACCTTGTACCAAATCAAGGAATGCTACAATTAATACAAAGAAACAAGACAAACCAACTATATGACGATTAAAGTGTACAAGTAAGACAATAAAGGCAAGTACAATTAATCATGGAAGCATGAAAGAAACGAACATTTCAATATGAGAATAATAAGTGACAAGTAGCAAGTTAAGACATAGGAAGCAATTTAAAGCATGCAATAGTAAAGACATGGAATAAGGTAATTAATGAAATACGAAGAAAGCATGGAGACAATTACTTTGACGGCACATATACGCCCATCACATCGCATATACACTGGTACACATGTAATTCACATAACACATAGTCCAAGGGTTCCTAATTCCCTCAAATCGAGGTTAAACCCAACACTTACCTCGCTCCGCAAGCAAATCAAAGCTCAACCGGGTCCTTTCCTCTAGAATTCGCCTCCGAACCAACCAAATCTAACAAAAATCGACTTAATATCAACAAACAATACGAGAAAAATCAATTACAATACATAAAGCTAAGATCTTTACACTTTCCCCAAAAAGTCAACCCCGGGCCCTCTTTCAAAACCTGAGATTTGGGCCAAAACCCAATTACCCAATCACCCCCGAGCCCAATTATGCGATTAGTTTCGAAATGTGACCTCAATTTGAGGTCTAAATCCCAATTTTACAAAAATTCCCAATTCTACCCAAATCCCTATTTCTACCATGGAAATCCTAGATTTAATATGTAAAACACTTGGAAAGTAATGGGTAATTGAAAATAAATAGATTAAAGTTGCTTACCAATATTTTGGGGAAAAAAATCCTCTTAGAAAATCACCTCTAGGGTGTTTAAGGTTGAGAAAATGTGAGAAAGGAGCTAAGTCCGATTTTTCCCTTCTTTTACCCAGCTGCGGATGTCACAATTGCGATATCTTGTTCACAATTGCGAACATCGCAAATGCGAGAAAGAGGTCACAAATGCGATATCATAGTCTTTCAACAGCTCCAACCACGTCCTCTGCCTCAAGTTGAGATCCTTTTTCTTTAACAAATACTGTAGACTCCGGTGATCCGTGAATACCTCACACGACATGCCATAAACATAGTGCCTCTAAATCTTCAGTGCATGAACAAAGGCTACCAACTCTAAGTTATGAACAGGGTAATACTTCTCATGAACCTTCAACTGCAACAACGAGTATGCAATCACCTTGCCATCCTGCATCAATACTGCACCGAGCCCAATACGAAATGCATCACAATACACAGTGTAAGATTCTGAATTTGTGGGCAACACCAACATAAGCGTCATAGTGAAAGCAGTCTTGAGCTTCTGAAAGCTCAACTCACACTCATCCGACCATCTGAATGGGGCACCCTTCTAGGTCAATCTAGTCAATGGGGTTTCTATAGATGAAAACCCCTTCACGAACCGACGATAATAACCCGCCAAACCCAGAAAGCATTGGATATGTAGCTGAAGTAGGTCTAGGCCAGTTCTGGACTGCCTTAATCTTCTTCAAATCCACCTTTATGCCATATGCTGATACAACATGCCCCAAAGGGCGACTGAGTCTAACCAAAACTCACACTTTAAAAACATGGAATATAACTGACTATCCCTCAGATTCTGAAGTACAATACGGAGATGCTGCTCATGCTCCTCTCGACTGTGGGAGTAGATTAAGATATCATCAATGAATACAATCACAAAAGAATCCAAGTAGGGCTTGAACACTCGGTTCATCAAATCCGTAAATGATGATGGGCATTTGTCAACCCAAATGACATTACCAGGAACTCATAATGCCCATACCGAGTCCGAAAAGCCGTCTTAGGGACATCGGATGCCCTGATCTTCAACTGATGGTAGTGACTTTGTTCGACTGGCGATAGTTTATACACATCCTGTCATGACCCAAAATCCATTAAAGGCCATGATGGCACTGGACACCTCGGTCAGGCAAGCCAACATTAAACAATTAATTAAACTCTTATCTTAATATTTTTGAAACCATAAATTTCCTTTAATTTAACTAGTAAAAAGTAATCTTCAAAGAATAAACAAAAGTGTTTACAATTTTCAATACTGAATGTCCCATAATCACCCCAGAACTCGGTGTCACAGGTGCATGAGCAATCACTAGGAAATCAAATGAAGTACAATAACTGTTTGAAATACAAATTTGGACAGAAAGTAAATGCAATACTCTGAAAGAGACTCTGCTGGTTGCGGGTTATCTCGAGAGTTATAGCTCACCTAAGTCTCCGTATCAACCATGCTACTACGTCCACTAGGCCACTAGAGATACATGTGCCTGTGCAACAAAAATGCACAACAAGTGTAGTATGAGTACGAAAATAACGCGTACCCAGTAAGTATCCAGTCTAACCTCGAAGAAGTAGTGACGAGGTGTCGACTCCGACACTTACTAGTGGTCCAATAATATCGGGTACAATAAAAGGGGTGAATAAACATGAAACGGAGTAAATATATGAAATAAACAAATATAAAACACATGATACAATTTCCCTCCTTATGATTTTACTCAAGCTCTCAACTAGCAAGTTCCCTCCGTAACTGGAGCATATATATAGATATAGTGGATTTCGTTAAGGAAGTTGTCATAATTCAAATCAGGGAAAAATCCCTCAGATACTAGCTTCTAGCCAAATGTCACACACGATTCCATGAGAGTATATATATATATATATATATATACATATATATATATATATATATATATATATATATATATATATATATAGATATAGATATATACATATGAAATGCCGAGGCGTAAGGTCCGATCCAACATAAAAGTAAAATGTGCACTACCAGAGGGTCGAATGACGCGAATCATAGATGCATCTATTAACCTGCCAAGGAGATCGGCCCGCTCCCATGAGAGTAGTAGAAGGAAGTACCCCGCTCGTGAATCATACGTGTGACGCAGTCAAATATAAATTTAAGGAATTTCTCCGCTCGCGAATCATACCTGCGACGCAGTCGAATATAAATTTAACATTTAAAATTATATTTCTTTCTTGGTTCCTTTTCAAAATAAGGGAAATTCAACTTGTAGCTTTTAAGGAAATTACCTCGCTCGCGAAACATACATGGGAGCGGATTCCGCAAATTTTCAAAGATAAAGTTTACCCATAACCTCCCGAAATCAATTATATAATTTACTCTCAATTTCATGTCCAAAATCATGGTCAAAATCCAAGAATACCAAATTTTTAGGTTTTCCTCAAAATCCCAAATTTCTACTAATTTAATTCCTATACATAATCGATGTATTTAACTCAAAACTAGTATAAACCACTTACCTCATGCTTGGTGGTGAAAATGGCACTCCCAAGTTGCTCCAAAACCGGCTCCCATGGAGGAAATGGGGTTGAAATGAGCCAAAGCCTCGTTTTAAAGAGGCACACTGCCAGCCCCGATTTTTGCACCTGCGGTCACTTGACCGCTTCTGCGGTTCCGCAGGTATGGCCCCACCACCTCTTCCGCGGTCTTTCACCAGTCCCCTTAACTTCGCATCTGCAGCTCCACACACGCAGGTGTGGTCCCGCTTCTGCGGATCTTGACCGCATTTGAGGCCCATGCCTTCCCCAGCAAAATTTGCTTCTGCGAGTCCCTTCCTGCTCCTGCGGGCCCGAACCTGCGGTGCTCTTCATGCAGGTGCGGTTACACCAGAAGCCCAGCTACTTTAGCCCTTCCTCAAATTCCATTTTCAATCAGTTAATCACCCGAAATCCACCCGAGGCCCCCGGGACCCCGACCAATCACACCAACCAGTCCCATAACATAATGCGAACCTGCTCGAGGCTTCAAATCACATCAAACAACGCTAAAACCATGGATCGCCCTCTAATTCAAGCTTAATGAACTTTAGAATTTCAAACTTCTACATTCGATGCCGAAACCTATCAAATCACGTCCCATTGACCTCAAATTTTGCACACAAGTCATATTCGACATTGCGGACCTACTCCAACTTCCGGAAGCGGAATCCGACCCTGATATCAACAAGTTCACTTCCGGTCAAACTTCTCAAAAACCTTCAAATTTGTAACATTAGCCAAATGACTCCAAAATGACCTACAGACCTCCAAATCCACTTCCGATCGCGCTCCCAACACCAGAATCACCATACAGAGCTATTCCCAGACTCAGAATCCCAAACGGACATCGATAGCATTGAAATGCACTTCAACCCAAATTTATGAAATTATTCTAAAAATGCTAACTTCCACAATAGGCACCGAAATGCTCCCGGGTCATCCAAAATACGATCCGGGCATACGCCTAAGTTTGAAATCATCATGGAACCTGTTGAAAATCCTAATTCCGAGGTCGTTTACTCAAAAATTCAATCTTAGTAAATTCTTCCAATTTAAAGCTTCCGAAATGAGAATTCTCTTTTCAAATTAACTCCGAACTTCCCGGAATTCAATTCCGACCATGCGTATAAGTCATAACACCTGAAGTAAAGCTGCTCATGGCCTCAAACTACCGAACAATGTGCTAGAGCTTAAAACGACCGGTCGAGTCGTTACATTCTCTCCCACTTAAACATACGTTCATCCTCGAACGTACTGAGAATTGCGCTAGAGTTGTCTGAAATCACTGGTTAACACCTCGTGAACCTACCATCAGTTGAGCATATTAGCTCGAGCAAATCTGAAGATATTCTCTCCTATTCCAACAAATAAGCTTAGAGCCCAATCCCAACAACCGGAACTCTCTGTCGGGCCTGCTTCCAGCATACTAACACCGTATCAATCACTACACAATGCACTGATACATGATTGCATACCTTTGCTGAATTCACACTATGCACTGCATAATGCACATGACCATAACAACATCCTCTGATAACAATAACCGAAATTCCACGAATCTAATGCTCCCAATGCACCTCATGACATATATAAATCTTGTTCTAACCCTTTGCAATACCACCACAAGGGAGGAGATGTGTAGAAATTTATAACCAACTGTCAAGTCAACAAATCATTAAGACTATAATCCTGACGAGAACCATCACCTTATTCTGAACCAAATAATGTTGTTTCTTTAATATACTTCATATAATCCGATTGCATTGTTCCTAGATCCACTAATCTCTTCTCGCGAGTACGAACTGCTTAGGAAATAAGCCACCCCAGACATGACCAAAAGTCTCATATGGTGCCACAACGTGCCAATAAGCTACAAACTAGAACGTGATACCTAAGAAACAAATGAACTCTGGAAGGGATTACTCAACTCACGCAACTAATATGAACCTTCCTCAGAAAATGGGAAGCAAAACACACAAAAATAGAATATAGGGGACTGAACTCAACATCACACTATTGCGGCGTGCAGCCGATCCAAACAACATACCCGTGGTGGCGTGCTACTTGATCCACACATAAAATCCATATAAGGAGATACATACCGAGCTCATTACTACAAAATACCGAATATCGGCCACAAGCACGCTAAGTGCATAATACCATTCCTGGGGAGACAGATAGCGCCATACGCTACAAAACTCAAGCACATCTAAGGTATGATATATGATTTGAATCTCGAGAGCCATCCTGCTCACATAACCTTTGCTACGCGGAACCTCAACATATATGAATTCATCAAGCCGTTTCAAAACTCACATGGCAAAATTTAGTATTACATGAAATAGCCGACGACAAAATAACATCCAACGCTCGAATACTCCTCCATAAGGAGTTCTATGCCGAAATGAACACATCTGACCTGATATAGAGCTCATATTCATATTTAAATCCACCCACCGACGTCAAGCCGATTCCAACCGCACCGTACTAGGCTAATAACCTTTCAAGGATTCATTATAACCCCCTTTTCCCCATAACACACAAGAACAACCATTACCAACAGAACAAACCCCCACAGTCCACAACCAATGAACTGCGCGCCCTCGAGGCGTAAATTCTCAAATTAGCATTGTTACCACAATCTTCACACTTGGTTTAAATCTTCAATCAATCAGGTGACTACATGTCACACTTATACAATCTCCCCGTGGGGTACGCTTCACGATCTTCCGCACTAGGTAACAAGTCCGCACATCTATACCACCGGTAACACTAGCTGCAAAGCAAATCAAGAATCCATAACCAGGATGCAAAGCCTCTTTCTAAACACCAATCTCAGGTGACGCTGAAGACAATACCATCTTACTCTAAAAACAACTCCCTTTCCTGCTCATTCGAGCTCGTGACATCCTTGCCAACATTGAACCGCAACCTTGATCCTCACTTTCAAATTTCCTACCACTCTGCACCTAACATGCCAATATACGGTAGTACTAGAATTTCACCATAATCCCTGAACCACTAATAGGGTATATACTTCACTATACAAAAACCTTTTACTTAACTAATTCCAAGAGAACCATAGCAACATGCAAGTGAATTCTCATAACTGCAGAATATGCAAATCCTCAAGTAGTGGTCTATACCACCATAACCCTTGTGGGATCCGCCTATGTATAATAGGCCATAATACTTGAATACTCCCGAATAAAACCAATTACGGCGACCATCAAGCCCCACACGTACCATCACAATTCGCATGTATAACTTAATCACGCCGAAGGAACTGATCACTGCTGCCATCATGCCAATTCAACCGTGACTAACATATCCGCTTCTTCTAACTTATCTTTAACTTGACTTATAAATAGTAATAACTCCAGTCAACCCATAATAACTCAATCCACACTCATCCTGAGTGGCCTTGTATCACGAGACCATGCTGTCTCAAATCCCACGAACCATTTCATACCTTCCTTGTGCGCACATTCGCTTCCTTAACTGGTACACCCATTTGAAAAATTCCTCTATGAATCTGAAGTTATTTCTCTCATTCCTCCAAATGCTGCACTGCAAGCCGAATATATCATAGAAATTCCGAGCCTCTTATCATAATTCGCTGCAAAAGCTCGATTCTTAACCATACCGCGGGCTTGAAATCCTTAGGCACCGCATTTTAACGTTTGAATTCACTAGGACCATTGTTGAGAGTCACCCACTCTGGCTTGGTCCCGAATATAATCAACTCCAAGGCTCCGCTAGCACATGAACACCCATCTCAATGAAGCACCCGAATGAATCACTTCCCTTGTTAATCAACTCTATACAAAGCATAACTTCTTGAATCTTCCCAAAGCTTGAACGTGAGTCAATAAGGCCAACTATAGCACACCTTTATCAATTCCTTTGCTCAAATTACCACATATGTTCTTTTCTCTTAGCTGTAATAATTCACCGATACACCAATAATCCGAAACCTTACAAGCAGATAACTATGCAACCCAATCGTAGGCAGTAGGACACTCCCACTTAGCTTGAAGCTACTATTACACAACTCTGGAACCCACCAAGATTCTTTCTTCACCGCTTAACTGATGTTGCACAACCAACTCTCCAAATTCCTTGAAATCCTTCTGTTAGCATTTCATGAACACTCCGAATCATTAACCACATTCACATAGCTCTTACCGGATAGCCGGTAAAATTCTTCGTAGAAGCTCCGTCAGCACCACGCGGCCGCTAACCTACTCACAGGAGATAACCCACCTGTGGAAACTACATGCCTATCGCGCTCCTTTTTTCTCATGAAATCGGGTTTCGACATTTCTGGGACAACTCCTTTCCTTTTGGAATGGGGTAAGGGATTTGAAGAGTCGCCACCTAATGGATTAAGGTGCGTTAGGGCACCTAGAGCAGTTAACTCATGAAACTAGTTTACATCACCAAAGATCGGGTAAGGGCTCGAAGTTACCTTGAGGGCAAGGTGTTAGTCACCCATCGAGGTCCACGACGGTGGGTCCCAGCCGAACTTAAATTAAGCGAATTAGTCTTAAAAGGGAAGAAAACAATTTGGATAGATACAATATTCAACTTATTTTACACAGGAGTATAGGGGTGGTCCTAAGTTTTTTAGCCTATAGGATCATTCCATGCAATGCTTTGCAACTCCCTCAAGTCGGGGTTTTGCTCATAGCATTAGCGCATGGGCTATCATTTCCTTTACTACCCAATTACTACCTTTCAGTTGTTGCCTAAGCGTTCTAATAGCTTCTAACTCGTGCCTTATGCATGCACTACCCATCCCTTACCTATGGTCCTGGAGGTATTTTGGGACCTCTATTTAAGGTGGTTCTAGACTGACCTATGTTGCTTAAATGAGAAAAGCTAGGCAACAAACAAAATTCAAATAGGATTATCATGTAAGGAGAAAATAAGGGCTCATATTAGCCTCCACAAGTAGACAACAAATGCACGCAGTTAAATCAGCAGATTTCGTTAATTTAGGATCCTATAGGCAGGATATCTAGATGAGCAGAAACAGAATGCAAGACAGCAGTTTTATTAGGGCGGGCATTGGGACCTATCAATTTGCCTACTGATTTTATTAAGCCCTGAATCTGGGCACTTTCAGGCAGCAAGATATCACAGTTTTAGACCCCAGAATCCTTAATAACCCTACAGATTTGCCTAAGTGATTAATAGAATCCTATTGGCATGGTATCTACAATTGTTAATTATAGACCTATAACATGGTTTCTAAGCAAATTACTGATTTTAACCCATAAGACATGTTTCTATCCCTTTTAGATCCTATAGCCATGCTTTCTAAGTTGCAGAATTAATTTTAACTCCTATAGACATGATTTCTAAGCTTACAAACTAATTTCACCTTACAGGCATGATATCTGTTAGTTTGAATCCTATGGACATGATTTCTACGTGTTGATTTGATTCCTTTTGTTCCTATAGGCATGGTATCTAAGTTGAAGCTGATTTTTATTTCCTATAGGCATGAAATCTCACGTGTGGGTAGAATTTTAAGCACATTGCCAGGAAAGTTTGTTAATTCACACAAATTGAATCCTATATACATGATCACAAATGCACGTTGGGATTGGAAATATGTGTAGATCCTATGAACATGATTTCTAATGCAGAGTTAACAGGAGACCTATAGGCAGTATCTCTAGTAAGCCAAAATATGTGGAAATACAGAGTCACAAACAATCAGAAAAATCCTATAGGCAGGATCTCAACAAGTATGGCATTCACATAATACAATAAACCTATAGGCAGGATTTCTACCCGAGTTTAACAAAGATATAAGGAACCCCCCCCCCCCCACCAAGCTTTTACTAATAAGCCCCAAATTTGTTTATTACAGAGATTATTACAGCCCGGAATGAATAAATTAAATAGCAGTATCCATTACACTATAGGGAGCCTTCATAGGCCCAATATGAACTTGGGAACCAAGCCTTCAAACATAGCAACTTTGAAGCATAATGGTAGTCCATCCATAGAACATAAAATTGGGCTCCTGGTGTTTCAAAGTTCCCAAGGGCCTCAGGAACCCCGGGCAATGCTCACACCAGGACCACACTCAAAGAAACAGTTCATAAAAGATTGGAAGACCAGCCCCAATGTGTCAGAGTTTAGAGGAGCCTCAAGGATCATAGGCAGTGCTCACACTGAGGGTGGTAGGGACCTAAAGGACTAAGAGTAGCAATTTAAAAACCAGTACATAAAGGGTAAGGGGACAATTTTAGAAAAATAGCTAATTTTCAGAAGGGTAAGGGTAAGGGTAAGGGTAAGGGGGACAGATTTAGAAACCAGTGCATACAGAACAGTAACAGAACTGCACAAACAAAACTCATGTTCAGCATATAATTCAACTAAGCTGATATTTGTTCAGACTAGATACTCATACCATCATTTAAAGTAATCACAAAAGCAAGGATACTTGAATTAACATACGGAATTAGCCACACATTACATGCTTGCAGTATCTAACAATAGTCAGAACAAGGAACATACAGCTGAATTGGACAGGGTTTCACATTATTGGAGATAACTTAGTTTAGTATTATCACTAAGGGGAATCATACAGTCATATGGCAAACAGAATCATGCTGAAGATTGAAACAGATTAATCAAATAAAGCATGGAGAACAGAATAGTAGGAGTTAAGGCATACCAGTTGAGAAGAAAGCAAACAAGAATGCAATAGCAGTTAAAATCCAGAGAATTTGGCCTTGGCTTTCAGTCGGCCAAATAAGAGCCACTTAGTGCAGAAATCAGAACAAGGGAGTAAAGAGAGAGCTTAAGGTTTTGTGAGAACAGAGAGTTCGAGAATGGTAAAGTTGTTCAGTTGAAAGGTTGTAAAGCGTGTTCAAAATCAGAACAAGGGAAAGGTTTTTATAGCATACAATAGAGTAAAACAAATAAGGTAATGAACCAATGACACACAAATAAGGTATGAAAATCAATTGACAATCAATTAAGGTCAGCATGAATCAATTAACAGGACAGAATCGAGTAAGTATCACTTAATTTAAGGAAAATCTCACACGGAATCAATCAGTAATTAAGAATAAGGTTAAATAAGGTAAGGACTAACTCCAAAATCAATTAGGAGTCAGAACACAAAATCAAGCCAGTAGTACGGATAATTAATCACATAAATAAGGTAAGAATAGATCAAATCTTGATAAGGCAATACTGGTACTAAAAGGAAAGCTGATTCCCAAACCCTAATTTAGGTAAGCAGAATTAATTAACACTTAATTGACAACATTAAAGGTAAACATGCAAAAGACAGTAGAATAAATAGTCAAATAATCGAAACCCTAAGAAATGCAAAGATATATAGATGGAGCTTGATTAAATCAAGTAAAAATCAGTCGAAAAAGTAAATAAGAAAATCAGAGATGAAAATATTTAAAAGATAAAATCTTTTTTGCAGAAATCCACCAGAAATCAAAACGCTAGCTTTTAGGGTAAATGAAATCGGTCAATATTAATGGTAAAAACAGAAAATTTTAAGGGAGAAATACCAAACAAACACAAAATCGCTTCAGATCTAAAGAGATCTAAACGGATTCAACTAGAAAATAACTAGGTTCATGAAAATAGACAGAATCGAATCAAATCTGGTTTGAACCAGAGATTTGAAACCCCACAAATACGAAAATACTCGTACTCACAGGTATCGGAGTGAACATAGACGGAATAATCGAGAAATGAGAGACTTTGAACCATATTTGGTTCGAGTCTCTTGAGATTCTCATCAAGCAACATAGAAATCGTATAACCAGTAGAGAGGTGAGGCCAGATAAGGCATGAAATCGAAGGAAAATCCCATGAATCAAGAGGGGATTTGTGACGGCGGGGCTAGGGTTTGAGGGGGGGTGAGAGAGAAGAGAGGAGAGAAGGGATCCAAAGGCGGCGGGTTGGAGGAAAATGAGGGTAGGGTTTGGGGTTTGGTACATTAAAAGGGGTCGATTGATTTAGGGTCGTTGATCTTCTGAGATCAACGGCCAAGATTAGATTTAGGCAGGGCGGGTACGGGTAGTTGGGTTTGGGTATTGGGTTATGGGCTAGGATATTTGGGCTGGCTAGTATTGGGCTGGGAGGTCCGAAAATTTAATTAGAAAGGGCTATGTTTTAAATACCCACTTAAATTAATAAAATAATTTATAAAAATAATTAATAAATGATAAAAATGCTATTTGTATATGAAAATGTATTAAAATAATTACTTAATATTATAAAAAAAATTCATTTTTCGTGTAAATAATGTAATTATGCATATATGAGCTATTATTGCAAAGTTATTACAATTATAGCCTAAAGATACAAATAAAATTATGCATAAAATGATTAAAGCTCAATATAAATATAAATGATAAAAATTAAGTAATAAATCATTGTAAAGTTATTTGTGATGCAATTGGTAATTATTTAGATAATAAAATGCTGGAATAAATTAATTAAAATCTTTTTAAAATTACAGAAAATTATGGAAAAATACTGGTTGATGCTCATGCACTANATTTGTGATGCAATTGGTAATTATTTAGATAATAAAATGCTAGAATAAATTAATTAAAATCCTTTTAAAACTACAAAAAAATATGGAAAAAATAATGGTTGATGCTCATGCACTATTTTAAAAGTATATCTGCATTTTTTAAAAATATATGAGGGAAAAATTGGGCGTTAACAATGCCGACATCTCCCAATGACGCTGCACTGCACAATTACTCCGAAATTTGTAATCCAACCTGAGCCCATGCTCATTCGCTAGCTGTACAAGCCCATTCACTCCTCATGGACATCCACTAAATGTGTGATAATACCTTTCAATCCAAAGTCATGTTTTATCCTTCTTCATATCAAGTAACTCCTTTCTGTTGTATCAATTCTCCCGTCGTATAATAGCGGATATTTCAAATCAAGTCCGTAGACCTAGTCACTTTCCACCCTGAATCCCAAATCATCTAGATTTTTTTCTCCAGCTGTGTAGTCATCCTACCACAGAATCCATACGCTACTCTGCCACTCTCCCACTTTGGTCAAACTCACTCCTTTAAGCAACTACTCAACTCCTGTTTTCCACACTTGGCCTTCTAGAAGTTTAATCACCACAAGACACTTCCCACATGTCCATCCCCATTCTTCGTTGTCCAGCTATTGCCTTAAACCAAAATCCATCTCTGTGGCACTTGAACCAATAGATCGTTACTCCGTCAACCCAAACCTGAACATTCATAGTCCTATTGTCTTTCCTCGCCAGAAATAAAACACTGGGTCTCTGAATCATGCATTGAGCAAACCTCCTCTCAAATCATTCACTGCCCCGACACATAGGCAAGCATCTTACCCTCCCCTCAATACTGTGCGATAACAACTTATGAGCATCATAGCAACCTGTGCATAGCCTCGAGGCTCTCAGAAGTACAGCTACTGAGCTGAAATGGCGGAATATCCTTCCGCGAGGCGACGACAATAGCCCAAACAACCACGAAGGGAGAAACATCCCGCACCACATCTATAGTACCATTACAATTACTCACTTCCCGATTTATAACCAGCGCTTCACGTCGTATAAGATTGAATGGAAAGGAAATGAAGGCATAAGCCTCAAAGGGATCAAATCGCACGATGAGGATATCAAGAAGGGAAGTGCTCCTAACAGCTCTATAGCCTCTCAAAGATAAGTACAGACGTCTCTATACCGATGCGCAAGACTCTACTAGACTTGCTCATGACTCGTGAGACCTACGTGAACCTAGTGCTTTGATACCATGCTGTCACGACCCAAAATTCATTGAAGGTCGTGATGGCGCCAGACACCTCGGTCAGGCAAGCAAACATTAAACAATTAATTAAATTCTCATTTTAATATTTTTGAAACCATCAATTTCCTTTAATTTAACCAGTAAAAAGTAATCTTCACAGAATAAACAAAAGTGTTTACAATTTTCAATACTGAATATCCCATAATCACCCCAAAACCCGGTGTCACAAGTCCATGAGCAATCACTAGGAAATCAAACGAAGTACGATAACTGTGCGGAATACAAATTTGTACAGAAAGTAAATGCAATACTCTGAAAGAGACTTTGCTGGTTGTGGGTCGTCTCGAGAGTTACAGCTCACCTAAGTCTCCGTATCAACCATGCTGCGACGTCGACTAGACCACTAGAGATACATGTCCCTGTGCAACAAAAATGCATAGCAAGTGTAGTATGAGTACGAAAACAACGCGTACCCAGTAAGTATCCAGTCTAACCTCGAAGAAGTAGTGACGAGGGTCGACTCCGACACTTACTAGTGGTCCAATAATATCGGGTACAATAAAAGGGGGTGAATAAACATGAAACAGAGTAAATATATAAAATAAACAAATATAAAACAAGTGATACAATTCCCCTCTTTATAATTTTACTCAAGCTCTCAACTAGCAAGTTCCCTCCGTAACCGGAGCATATATATAGATATAGTGGATTTTGTTAAGGAAGTTGTCATAATCCAAATCAGGGAAAAATCCCTCAGATTCACTGGCTTCTAGCCATATATATATATGCCGAGGCATACGACCCGATCCAATAAAAGTAAATTGTGCACTGCTAGAGTGTCGAATGGCGCGAACAATAGATGTATATATTAACCTACCGAGGCGATCGGCCCGCTCTCATGAGAGTAGTAGAAAGAAGTACCCCGCTCGCGAATCATACGTGCGCCACGATCAAATATAAATTTAAGAAATTTCCTCGCTCGCGAATCATACCTGCGACGCGGTGGAATATAAATTTAACATTTAAAATCATATTTCTTTCTTGGTTCCTTTCCAAAATAAGGGAAACTTAACTTGTAGCTTTTAAGGAAATTACCCCGCTCGCGAAACATACATGCCGTGGTTACACATAGATTTCATAAGTCATTATAAGATCCCTCAATTCTTTTCGAAAATACTAAGTTTAATGGATACACTTGAAGTCTTGAATTCCTCAATTTTAATTCCTTTCAGCATATTTATTACGCAACCTCAATCTTATTTCTTCACAAGGCAAACAACAAACATAAATCAATAACAATATCAACAAGGCATGATGTTGCCTACAACTACCGGACATAGGCATAATAGTAGCTACGCACAGAATCTCGTCACCTCGTGCGTACATAGCCCCCATAAATTGGAGCACATATTTAATTATTTCACCTATGGGGTTAGTTCCCTCTTACAAAGTTAGAAAGGAGACTCACCTCGCTCCGAAGTTCCATAACCGACTTCCAAGCCCTTCCGACGACTCAAACTGATGCCCCGCGCTCCAAAACTAGCCAATAATTATGCAAACCGATTAATATACGCTCAACTACTCATTATAATCCAATTTATAATAATTTCTAACCCCGATCGAAAAGTCGATAAAAATCACCCTCGAGCCCACGTGCCCGGATTCCGAAAATTTTCAAAGATAAAATTTACCATAACCTCCCAAACTCAATTATATAATTTACTCTCAATTTCATGTCCAAAATTATGGTCAAAATCGAAGAATACTAAATTTCTAGGTTTTCCTCAAAATCCCAAATTTCTACTAATTTCCATGTTAAAACCTATACATAATCGATTTATTTAATTCAAAACTAGTATAAATCACTTACCTCATGCTTGGTGGTGAAAATGACACTCCCAAGTTGCTCCACAACCGGCTCCGATGGAGGAAATGCGGTTGAAATGAGCGAAAGCCTCATTTTAAAGAGACACACTGCCAGCCCCGATTTTCCCACCTGCAGTCACTTGACCACTTCTGGGGTTCCGCAGTTGCGGCTCCACCACCGATTCCGCAGTCTTTCACCTGGCCCCTTAACTCTGCATCTGCGGCTCCACACACGCAGGTGCGGTCCCGCTTCTGCGGACCTGGACCGCATCTGCAACCCACGCCTTCCCCAGCAAAATCTGCTTCTGCGAGTCCCTTCCCGCTCCTGTAGGCCCGCACCTGTGATGCTCTTCACGCAGGTTTGGTTACACCAGAAGCCCAGCTGCTTCAACGCTTTCTCAAATTCCATTTGCAATCCGTTAACCACCCAGAATCCACTCGAGGCCCCCGGGACCCCGTCCAATCACACCAACCAGTCCCATAACATAACGCGGACCTACTCGAGGCTTCAAACCACATCAAACAACGCTAAAACCATGGATCGCCCTCTAATTCAAGATTAATAAACATTAGAATTTTGAACTTCTACATTCGATGCCGAAGCCTATCAAATCACGTCTGATTAACCTCAAATTTTGCACACAAGTCATATTCGACATTGCAGACCTACTCCAACTTCTGGAATAAGAATCCGACCCCGATATCAAAAAGTCCACTTCCGGTCAAACTTCTCAAAAACCTTCAAATTTCTAACTTTAGCCAAATGACTCCAAAATGACCTATGGACCTCCAAATCCACTTCTAATCGTGCTCCCAATACCAGAATCACCATACGGAGCTATTCCCAAACTCAGAATCCTAAACGTACATCGATAGAATTGAAATGCACTTCACCCCAAATTTATGAAATTCTTCCAAAAATGCTAACTTCCACAATAGGTGTCGAAACACTCCCGGGTCATCCAAAACCCGATCCGGGCATACGCCCACGTACGAAATCATCATACGAACCTGCTGAAACCTTTAAATCCTGATTTCGAGGTCGTTTACTCAAAAATTCAATCTTAGTAAATTCTTCCAACTTAAAGCTTCCGAAATGAGAATCTCTTTCAAAATCAACTTCGAACTTCCCGGAATTCAATTCCGACCATGCGTACAAGTCATAATACCTGAAGTGAAGCTGCTCATGGAATCAAACTACCAAACGACGCACTTAAGATCAAAATGACTGGTCGGGTCATTGCACATCCTCATCGACCCATCTTTCTTCTTCACTAACAACACGGGCACGCAGGGTGAGATACTAGGTCTAGTGAATCCCTTATCAAGAAAATATTGCAACTGCTCCTTCAATTCCTTCAACTCCGGCGAGGATATATGGTATGGTGGAACAGAAACGGGCTGAGTGTCTGAAGCCAAATCAATACACTAGTTAATATCTTTGTCGGCTGGTATCCCTGACAGATCTATTACATCCCGCATTTTCGTATGTTAAAGTTTCACCGTAAGTTAATCGATGTAAGTTCGGGAATGAGATTATTTTGAGATTATAAGCATTATGCTATTTTAAATAAGTAATGAGTAAATTAGTGGAGGAGGGAGGGTATGCAAATCGAAGAAAATGAGTTTCATCAAAGTTTGATATTTTGGGATAAAAATACGGCCCGAGCTATAATATTCGGTATTTATGGACTAGTGTCAAACAAGGTACCACATGACCATGATAGTGAGGTGTATAAGGTTGCTAAAAAATGAGCAATATTTTAAGTAATTTGAGATAAATTCTAATTATGTGGATAATTGAATAATTATGGATTTTTAGTGGGAGATTAACTAAGTAAATTAATCTAATTAAGTAATTTTGGATATGCTTAATAAGCCAAAAACGTGGCAGCAATTGGAACAAAGATCAAAGACACCAAATGTGACTCTTAAAGTGCATAAGATAGGTGTCACAATTAAAGGATGAGGTGTCTTCATGTAAAGTATACAAGATCTCTCAAAATAGCAAATTGAGATGCTACAAGAAACGATTTCCTTCAGCAACATTCATACGAGTTATATTACTCAATACTATAGCAACTTATTCAGAATGTTAGCAACATGAATTCTGCTATAAAAATCATACGAGACTAAGTAATGTTATGGCAACGGGATTTTGCGATTCTAAGGGAGTATGGTGCAATCTTTCTCAAAGAATATCATACGGATTTTCCCCTACTTCGATCTTGTCGTCACGTGTTTTGTCGCGATTCCTGTATGTTAGAAGGATTATTAAGTGAATCAACTCAGGTATGTTAAGGGTATCCCTTCTTTCTTTTGGCATGATCTATACGACACAAATTAAATGAGCAAATGCATAGTTTCCATAAATGACTCTATTCATAGAAATAGTAGAGATGCTTATGTTCTTGATTCCCCACGTGTCATATTATTCTATCATATGTTCATGGGTTTCTGAAAATACGTAAGTTGATAAAGTTTATTTCATGATATTAATCAAAGGCATAATGGTCTTATGACACTCCGAAAGATTTTATTGACGTACTTCTCATGCATTACATTTATTTACATTGACCCATGACCAGATGGCGTTATATATATATATATATATATATATCACCACCTGATCAGTTGGTATACGTTGATGATTTTTCCACAGTGGCCGAGATGATATGATGGGATGCCCTCAGAGGCTTGATGATGTTACGAACACTTGTACCTATGCACGACATGATATTTATACGCATATGCATGACACTATAAGTATTTCATGGTATACAGAGTTATCCAGACTTACAGGTTGAGTCATTTACTCTATGTTTCTTCCATGTTTGTTATGTACTTATTTATGTGCCTTACATACTCGGTACATTATTCGTACTGACGTCCCTTTTGCCTAGGGACACTGCGTTTCATGCCCGCAGGTCCCGATAGACAGGTCAAGAGCCCTCCAAGTGGGCTATCAGCTCAGCGGAAGATGTTGGTGCGCTCTATTTGCTTCGGAGTTGCTTGATTGGTTAGTATGATTTAGACGTGTATTGTTTGGTAGGTGGGACTCTGTCCCGACCTTTATGAAAATGATGTATTCTTAGAGGTTTGTAGACAGATGTCGTGTACGTAAAAATTGTATGGCCTTGTCGGCTAATGTTCAGTACACAAGTGTTATTTTGGTCTTATAGGCCCGTACTTCATATGTATAAGTTTGTATTTCCTCATGCTTTACTCCGGTACATTTACCTATGATAGAATGATATGAAAGATACATTACGTTGGTGCTCGGTTGGGTAAGGTACCGGGTGCCCTTCGCCGCCCATCGGTTAGGGTCGTGACAAAATTGACCCACTAGGTCTACACCATTGCTTGAAGTGGATGAGGTGTATTCCAATTATGCTAAGGTCGTGGCCCTGTTCGTGGTCATGGCCGTGGTCGTAGCCAAGGAAGAAATTTTCCTGGTGTTAATTATCCCCAAAAGAAAAATAATCACCAAAAATAGAAAGGAAAAATGAGAAGCCAAAGGCAAATGGTTCAGAAACTGAATGTTATCGTTGCGGTGAAAAAGACATTGGGCAAATATTTGTTGTACACCAAGACATTTGGTTGAGCTTTATCAAGCATCTCTAAATAATAAAGGCCCTGAAGCTAATTTTGTCTATGACAATGAATTTAACATCACTCACTTGGATGTGGCAAACTTCTTTGAGTACCCTGATGAAAAATAGACCACCTGATCGGTGATGGATCCGTGGTTAAAGATGATTGAGTAGTTTGATTATTATTTTTTTGTTTGCCTATTCGTAGTAGCTAGTGAATAAGCACCATGTAATCATAGTTCTTTACATGAGTAGTAGTCAGTGACGAAGCCAGATTTTTCGTTAAGGGGTGTGAAAATATATAAAAGTAAACATACCAGGAAATTAAGGGGAGTCAATACATAGTATATATACATATAATTTATTTTTTTAACTACCTCCACAGTGTATTTTTTCCACGAATGAGAGTCATTTGACACTCCTTCCTATAAGGTGGCTCCGCCACTGGTAGTAGTCATTAGTATTAATTTGTATTGTTTTATGAATTAGGGTGTGTTTGGTATAACAGAAAATATTTTCCGTGGAAAATATTTTCCAAGAAAATGTTTTCATGGAAAACAAGTAGTAATCTTATTCATTTTCCGGTATTTGGTCCGCAAATTAAAGAAAATAACTTCTCAAGAATATTCATAAGTAATTTAGATACAATAAACATGAAGCCATAAACTTTCAAACCAATAACCTTCGGAACCCACATTTTCATAAACTTTCGAACCGCTAAACTTTCGAAACCGCGGAATTTCGAACCCGTAAACTTTATAATTTCTAAACCCGTAAACTTCCAAACACATAAACCTCCGAACTAATAATTTTGGAACTTGTAAAAACAGATAATTAAAAAACCTAAAACTGAAAAATATATTAAAAAAATATTTTTTTTGGGGGTGGGGGGGTGGGGAGGGCAGGGACGGGGGTGAGGGGCAGAAAAACGAAAAAAAAAACAGAAATGTGAAATTACAAAAAAAAAAGTAAATTTTTTTTGTGCCGGGAGGGGGGGGACAGTTGGGGTAGGGGTGGGTGGCGCAGAAAAACGAAAAAACAGAAATTTGAAATTACAAAAAGAAAATACGGTAAAAAATAATTTTTTTTTGCGGGAGGGGAGGTGGGGTGGGAGTGGGGGTGGGGTGGGGTGGAGGGGTAGTAGGGTGGGTGGTAATGGAAAAACTGAAATTTGAAAAAAAAAACCTTTTTTGGAGAGAGGGGGTGGGGTGGGGATGGTGGAGAAGGAGTTTTGGAAAATATTTTCCCTTCTCTTGATAAGGAAAATATTTTCCTCCAATTGGAGGAAAATGAGTTCATAAGGAAAATGTTTTCCAAAACTTTTAATCCAACCAAACATGGAAAAATTGAAAAACATTTTCCGGAAAATATTTTCCTTCATACCAAACACACCCTTAGTGTTAGTTCGTTTTGATTAAATATAGTCCTAGTATTCGTTTTAAACAATGTTTTAGTTTGCTTAGTATTCAAGGATTAATATATTCTTTATTAAAATAACGTTGTGATGTGAAAAGAAAATTTAGTTACTGATTTTGAATAGAAAAGGTACGAATACATGTCTTTAAATTGATCATATTTTATATATAAATGTGATATAATAGCTATTTGCTACTAATTTACCACCAAACTAATTTATAAGTGGTAGCAAAAATTTATATAAACTTTTTTTAGCCCAGATATATAAACATCATCATCGTAGCCTCTTTATGTACCTTCCATCAACACCTAAAAAAAAACACCATACGCAGTGGAAAGGCAGATACGTAGTTGTGCTAGAAGGAGGAATATTCTTTATGTTTCTGTTTTTTTTTTCATAAAAAATAGGTTGTTGGTTGTTTATTTATTTTGATAATGGAGGAAAATCAATCGCGGAACAGAGAAGGGTGTATTGGGAAAAAACTGAATTTAAATATTGAAGATGACGTGTCATGACACGTGGACCGGTCAAATAGTCAAAGCGTGGTAATCAGTAAGAAGGCACGAGCAACAACAGATGCGGGAGAGAAGATACTTAAAGGCACGAGCTATTATTCAAATGAAATGAGACTCGTACCTGTTCGAGTCATTTAAAGCTCGAAGATCAGAAGGAATTGAAGACATGAATCTGATAGTGAAAAAGAGTCTAAATTCAGCATTAAATGCCAAATACGTTAGAGAATTTGTATTTAATAGGAATTATTGAGTAAAGTTTCTTTTAATGTCATTTATTGCTCGTAATTGCCTCATTAAGACAAAGGCATTACACTTTCTCTTAGAATTAACTATAAAAGGAGAAAGTCACAACATCTGTAGGACACGAAAAAATATTACTGGAATAAACTTTGTTCTTTTTGCTTTTTGATTATATTATTCAAAATCTCTTTCTTATATACTTTTCCGATTATCAGTAACCCGAGTTCTTCTAAATTCAAGCTTTGACCTAAAATCTAATTTTTGGTTAAACAATAGTGCCATTAACCCATAGTAAATCTTGCACACAAAGAAATAATTACTTGACTTCGCGTACAATTTGTTTGGTTGTTGTATACCCATAAAACGGTACAGTTGAATTTATACGTGGTTTCTAGATAAGTGAATGTTGTGAACTCAGTGAGTCACTCGGTGGAAGATATATTTTGGAATTTGGAAAATTATGTGTGGGGCCCATTTTGAGCTTAGGCGCTTAGTGCGTGAAAGTGCAGCGTGGAGAAACTAGTTATAAATATAGCAGATGGCGTAGTGCATTTTTACGCTGAAGTTGTCAAGTGTAGCTCTGTTTCTCATCTTTGTTCTTCTTCTACACTTCTCATCCCCAATCTGTATCGGTCTATTTCTCACCCCTTTCTTCTAAGATCTTTGTTGCACTGTCCTCGCTATATTAAGAATTTGCTTTGTAATTCCAATTGAAGTTGAGTTAATACGCTCAGTTGGTTTGGGTGTAGAATCGGGTTTGTTTCATTGGTGCTTTCATTGAGAGGTCTTCGATGGAGGACCAAATATTTCGAACTATGGATGCTTCAATTAAGGTCGTGAAGGATTCGTGGTCGAAGGATATCGCTGCAATTCGTTCATTGTTCATGAGTTGGTTGAAAACCTTTCAACAAGTAAGCCTACTCCGGTGGAATTCCGATGATTCTGTGGCGAGGATCCAGAGTTATGGATTTCTCAGGCTGAATGCTACTTTGAATTCTACGGCACATCAGAAAATAACAAGTTATTACGCGCGTCTTTCTACCTTGATGGTGAGGTGTTAGAGTGGTTCCGATGGCTTTTCCGGAACAAACAATTGTCAGATTGGGAACACTTTGTTGCAAAGGTGCGAATTCGTTTCGGAAAACAGCATCTCGAATTCCTGGAAGGTCATGTGGCTACAATCAAGGATTATTCTACAGGAATCAAAGCCCAGGTGTTCGAAAAAATGTCACATGGCTGCTGCTGTTCCAAGGTGTTTGCTACTGAGCGATCAGAAGTAAAAGTTGTTACCAATGCGCTGGAGTCTGATTTAAAAGATGCAACAACAGAGGAGGTCGAGGTGTTTGATGAAAGCTCTCATAGCAATAGCGGCACACTCCCATCTCACTCCGAGACCTTGCAAACCAAGGTTACTACTGAGGTTCTAGTTAATCGGATCGGTATTTCTACAAACTCTGTTCCCATGACTTCCTTAGTGATTTTAAATGGTTACAATTGTAATGTGACTAAACTACTCGAACCTAAAAATAAAGAGGAGGAAAACGCAAGTGACAATGCAGCTCAGGTGTTTGAAATTTCTCCTCTAAGGGATGAAACTGGTTATCAGATTGCTTTGACTAGCCAAGGATCTATCATGTCAAATGCTATTGGAAGGTTTATTGGAATAAAATTTCCATTTGCTGGTGCTACTCAAAATATATTGGGGCACCACTATGATTCAGACATACACATATGCTATTGGGTTGATACCGGACATGAGCAAATTTTTACTAGTTTGTTGTCGTCTATATCGAGAGAGACTGCTATGGAGCAGAAAGTACAGAGCGTGCTTGAGGCCTTTGCTGATGGATATTCCAAACAGTTGAGATTTTGAGTCATTGCTCACTATTACAATACCTGCGAAAAGCTCGGTTCAATACCACGGTTAATTCAAAATCGTGAGAAGCATGAAATCTTCACAGTGCGAACTGATCTCACATTGCTTGCACATGCTCAACACCCTGGTGAACCACACTTGTTTCATGGCATAGTTCATTTTGATTACATGGGCGGCGACTACAAGCCTCAATTTCAACTTGGTGCACTATTTGAAAGAAAAGAGACTAGAACAACCTTCCTTAGTCCTGTTTCAGAAGGGTTACCAGATGGCAAACATTACATTGTTAGTTCTTTTGACATGCTTCCTGGCCTTGCTGAAGGCCGTGGAAATGGTATGAAACGTCTAAATTCTCTAAGTAATTTAGTGGGAAAGGGTATAATTTTCTCAGTATGGGACCTCAGAATAGGTTTGCAGCTGTTGACATTAATCATTTCAAGTTGTGGCATTTTACTCCATGTCCAGACGCACGCTGTTTTTGTGAATGCAAAACAATATAAAAGGTCAGTTGGTGCATTAGCCGTGCATAAGAATGAATGCATTCTTGTTTGCGAAGGAATTCATAAGAGGGTGGTGCGATGCTGGCATTCTCAGAAATCAATTACCTTGTTGCAAGCTTTTGACCCAGGTGGAGTTCACCAAGAAACAAAACTTTATCTCTTTCAGGACAGTGAATATCATAATCCTACGAAGCTGAAATTTAAAGGAAGGTACCATGCCCAACAAGCTCTTCCATCAAGATATTTGGCTCAAGATATAGCTTTAATATGGCATTGTGATGAGTTACTCATAATGCCGAGTAATGGTCGTGGCTGTACAGATTATTCTATTACGCCACTATCTCGATCCAAATTACTAAGTGCACCTGCTGTGGTTCTTATTTAGACCTCTGAAAATGCTTGGTTGACATCAGCTTATCTTTACCCGGAAAAAAGGGAAGTGCGCAGCTATGTTTGCTTGGAAGTTATCATTGAGGGTCGGCCCTATGCTAGATATTTTATAGTTGGTTCCTTGGACATGCTTACTGGATTTGCTGAAAGAGTAGGTAGTGGTATCATCTTCTTGGTTTCAGAACGAAATTTAAGGAATTCGCTACTGTATTTTTGTTTATATGATGCTCCTGATGTTTGTCTCTATGTTCATGGATCATGTGCCAATTCTTTTGGTTTTTCCTCAAGTGTTTCTGATGTTGGCCTTGCAATTGAGGATGCACATACTGCCCTTGCCACAAAATTTTCTTCTGATGTGAGAGAGTATGTTCCATTTCCTAAGGAAGAGTCTCCCATAAAGAAAGAGATAGTCAAGGATATTACATTTCATTATCTTGATGTTGCAAGTGATCAGCCACAAGGAGAACGAGATATATTGTCTCTTATGTGCCAGCTGATGGCACCTAGGAAAATTAAGTTTGATCATTTCATCCCTAGTATCAAAAGATGGCGCGTTCTAGTTTCCATGGCTATACTCTCTATTAGGAGGCTAAAATTCCCTGAAAGGCTGTTAAAGCTAGGGATTGGGGAAGGAGATGTTCACATTGAGATTAGACCAATTTATTTAGCCATTTCCTATGCATCCATTTACACTGATGCAAAAGTAACGAGCCACTACAATTCCTGTGACTCTATTTGCACTGATGCAGCAGTAAAAAGCCAGTAGATTAAGCTTGTAGATGTTGCTCTGCCTTCCTTGCTCGATGTTCACAATGTCAAGTGGATGTTGCTACAACTTGCGCTCTACTCGAACCTTGAGGGCAAGGTTCTTTTGAGGCGGTAGGTATTGTTGTGAACTCAGTGAGTCACTCGGTGGAATATATATTTTGGAATTTGGAAAATTATGTGTGGGACCCATTTTGAGCTTAGGTTCTTAGTGCGTGAAAGTGCAGCGTGGAGAAACTAGTTATAAATATAGCAGATGGCGTAGTGCATTTTTAGGCTGAAGTTGTCAAGTGTAGCTCGGTTTCTCATCTTTGTTCTTCTTCTACACTTCTCATCCCCAATCTGTATCAGTCTATTTCTCACCCCTTTCCTCTTAGATTTTTGTTGCACTGTCCTCGCTATATTTAGCATTTGCTTTGTAATTCCAATTGAAGTTGAGTTAATACGCTCAGTTGGTTTGGGTGTAGAATCGTGTTTGTTTTAATGAATTAATTCGTTCCTATAATAATAAAAGAATTGAAGAAATAAGTAACACTTAGCCTTAAAATGGAGATGAAATCACGAAAAACAGTAATTCCGGGGGCAGCGCCTTCCGGGCACAATAATGATGAAACCAAAATGAAGAGGATAAAATTGTATAGAGCTTTCAGTAGATTATAGCATAAGTAGAAAATTCGTGTGTTTTACAATGATAACAGAGCTCACTATTTATAGCTACGTCTAGGGAACAAGGTCCCAATTATGAGGCCATTGATAAACGTGTAACGGTGAGCGTAAATGACAAATTCTTTGTAACGGACAGTGCACTAAATACTGTGGAATATTCTTCATTAAATGTTACCGATCAGAGGGCATTTGTTGCATTTTTACGGGTGTCATTATTTCCGGTGACAAACGGGATAATTGCCTTTGGTTTTAACTGTTCCCCGCTTTATGTTCCACGTGTCACTGTCTTAAGCGGCCACGTAGTATAGCGTATTTTACCGTATACAGATAGTCCCCTACTTTCGGATGACATACTTTGTGTCACCGGAAAGTTGGTAGAAACACTGTTTTTGAGGGGAACTACTATGATTCCTTCTTAAAAGCTTCTGACGGTTGATTAGACGCACGTCTCTCCGCATTTAGTGCCCCAAACATGCATCATCCCACGATTCAGCATAACTTTTGCCGCTTATCGAGGTAATCATGGCCATGAATTTAGCCGCCTAAACTTTTACTTATACGCATCAATCTTCTTCACTCATACTCCATAACTGTCCAAACTTACTAACACCTTCTTTATTGTTTTTCAACCTAACCCGAAATAGCATCCCGTGTTTTAGCCCACCTTATCACACCGCATGACTTCTAGTAGTTCTCCTACTAGCCTCGCGTTTCTAGCCCACATTATCTCACCACATGCGTTTTAACACCCAGACCTTATACCACCACATGCGTATCAATAATCACAACGGCAAGACAGAAACCTCGTGCAAACAATAGCAACCGCAAGATAGAAACCTTGTGCAACAATAACAACCGCACGATAGAAACCTCGTGCAATAATAACCACAGCACGGCAGAAACCTCGTGCAACAACCAAACAATCACCTCAACAATAATCACGAAAAAAACCCAAAACGTAACAACCGAAACAATGATATTTCAAGGATAGCAGTTTCAAGTAAAGAATCCTACAGTTAAATAATGAATACAGAATCAAGAAAGTAGGTAATTCAACTAAGCATGTAGTACAAGTTGCAAATAAGAGATAAGACAAGTAGACATGTGAAATTAGGCTAAACATGATGACTATACATGCTAAAGTAACTCAATTAAGGCATAAAAAGGAAACTACTTAGCTAAAATCGGATTTTCAACATTTAGCCCGTGTACGCACTTGTCACCTTGCGTACATGTCCTTCGCATATCGCAAATTACCATAATAGTATCAAATCCTAAGGGGAATTTCCCCCACACAAGGTTAGACAAGTCACTTACCTCAACCAAGTTCATCAATCAATTAGAAGGCCTTTCCCTCGATTTTCTAACTCCGAACGGTTCGAATCTAGCCAAAACAATTAGATACTATAAATATAACTAAAGAAGACTAATCTAAATAATGAAATTATGATTTTAACAAAGAATTGGAAAATCACCCCAAAAAGTCAACCTGGGCCCGCATCTCGGAACCCGTCCAAATTATAAAATTCAACACCCATTCGATATCGAGTCCAATCATATAAGAATTATCCAAATCCGACCTCATTTCGCCTTTCAAAACCCAAAAATTTGGTCCAAGAACTTTACACCTTTTCCCCCAAAATTTTCAACCCCAATGCTTAATTAAATGAAGAAATCGAAGATAGATTAGTGGAATTTAATAAAAAACCAGTTAGAAACTCTTACCCCAACAATCCCTCTAAATATCCCTCGAAATATCGCCTCAATCCGGGCTCTCAAGTCCAAATGGTGAAAAATGACATAAACCCTTGATTTTGAAATTTTAATCTACTGCCAACGATTCCTTCAGCGCAAACGCGGAATGATCCTCGCCTTCGATGCACAAAATTACACCACTGCCAAAATGCTCTTCGCGAATGGGAGACTCCCCACGCGAACGCGATTGCCAACATTCTCACAAGTCAAACTACGGTCAACTCCCACGACTTAAACTTTCAATTTAGGGACTATGCGTCCCATTTCACTCCGAAACTCTCCTGAACCCGACACCAAGCACCCCGGAAAGTCACGTAACCAAAAAATGAAATAGAGGGAGCAATAAATAGGGGATCGGGGCTCATACTCATAAAACGACCAGCCAAGTCATTACAGTCCATCATTCCTGGTAGTCTTGTTATAACAAACGACTTTGAAGAGAAATTCCCTTCGGCTAATCCTCGCACGTGGGTCGTTGGCAGATACCCTTTTTCCATCCGTCCTTCCAGTATTTCTGTTATGAAGGAAGATTGCCACCACCAAGATTTGGACATTGTTTCTCCTGATCTAACAGAGAGAGTAACCCTACCCAGAGAGGGTTTTACATATTTTTATACATATCCATTTACTTTGGGTGCGTTTTTTTTAGTAGAGAGCTTGACTGTGTTATTGTGGAGTTCTGCCTGGGCTACCAGGTGTGTTTGGCACAAGTAAGTCCTTCTATGTGGAGGACAATCGCTTGTCTTCGGCGTTTGTGCCAAGAGACGGGAGAGGAGCTATCCTTAGCTCATATGATGAATCACTATTCCCCAAAAATCTTCCGCTAGGGAATGATAAATTTCAGCAAACGTGGCCACCATGTCTATTATCTAGCATGGATGATGATAACGACTGTGGGTAGATGGAATATTTCGTTGGTGCCACCAATGACATCATTCCAACAACAACTTCATCATTTCCAAAATCTTGAAATCGCACTCGTAAGCTCCTTGTTTAATATTTCTTTAATTTGGGATTTTTTCATATCCGTATTAATCCTCCTTTCTTCGCTTGTTTCAGTAACTCGACGGGTTCCACCTAGGGTTGAAGGCTTGGACCAGTGGGTCCAGAAAATCTTGGACGTCACTACACCCGAAACCCGCACGTGGAAAGAACTGGCCCTCAAATACGAGTGGAAGGCCAAAAATCTTGGTAACTTAGACTCGTCTTGTTCTGCTTTTTATGTGAGGAAATTGATTGATCCTTCTCCTTTTTTTATTGAAATTAGGTCTACCTGCAAGCTCGGCTGTCGTCCCCAAGGAGGATGTTTTGGCTGATCCATCTTGTGAGAAAACCTCGTGCAATAATAACCACAGCACGGCAGAAACCTCGTGCAACAACCAAACAATCACCTCAACAATAATCACGAAAAAAACCCAAAACATAACAACTAAAACAATGATATTTCAATGATAGCAGTTTCAAGTAATGAGTCCTACAGTTAAATAATGAATACGGAATCAAGAAAGTAGGTAATTCAACTAAGCATGTAGTACAAGTTACAAATAAGAGATAAGACAAGTAGACATGTGAAATTAGGCTAAACATGATGACTATACATGCTAAAGTAACTCAATTAAGGCATAAAAAGGAAACTACTTAGCTAAAATCGGATTTTCAACATTTAGCCCGTGTACGCACTTGTCACATTACGTACATGTCCTTCACATATCGCAAATTACCATAACAATATCAAAGCCTAAAGGGAATTTCCCCCACACAAGGTTAGACAAGTCACTTATCTCAACCACGTTCAATCAATCAATTAGAAGGCCTTTCCCTCGATTTTTTAACTCCGAACGGTTCGAATCTAGCCAAAGAAATTACATACTATAAATAGAACTATAGAAGACTAATCTAAATAATGAAATTATAATTTTAGCAAAGAATTGGAAAAGCACCCCAAAAAGTCAACCCGTGACCTCGTCTCGGAACCCGACCAAATTATAAAATTGAACACCCATTCGATATCGAGTACAATCATATAAGAATTATCCAAATCCGACCTCATTTCGCCTTTCAAAATCCAAAATTTTGGTCTAAGAACTTTACACCTTTTTCCCCAAAATTTTCAACCCAAATGCTTAATTAAATGAAGAAATCGAAGATAGATTAGTGGAATTTAATCAATAACGAGTTAGAAACTCTTACCCGAACAATCCCTCTAAATGTATCTCGAAATATCGCCTCAATCCGAGCTCTCAAGTCAAAATGGTGAAAAATGACATAAACCCACGATTTTGAAATTTTAATCTGTTGCCCAGCGATTCCTTCAGCGCGAACGCGGAATGATCCTCATGTTCGATTCACAAAATTACACCACTGCCAAAATGCTCTTTGCGAACGCGAGACTCCCCACACGAACACGATTTCCAACATTCTCACAAGTCAAACTACGGCAACTCATATGACTTAAACTTTCAATTTAGGGACTATGTGTCCCATTTCACTCCGGAACTCTCCCGAACCCGACACCAAGAACCCTGGAAAGTCACGTAACCACAAAATGAAATAGAGGGAGCAATAAATAGGGGATCGGAGCTCATACTCTCAAAACGACCGGCCAGGTCGTTACACTCCATCATCCCAGGAAGTCTTGTTATAACAAATGACTTCGAGAGAAATTCCCTTCGGCTAATCCTCGCACGTGGGTCGTTGGCAGATATCTTTTTTCCATTCGTCCTTCCAGTATTTCTGTTGTGAAGGAAGATTGCCACCACCAAGATTTGGACATTGTTTCTCCTGATCTAACAGAGTGAGTAACCCAACCCAGAGAGGGTTTTACGTATTTTTATACATATCCCTTTACTATGGGTGCGTTTTCTTTGAGTGGAGAGCTTGACTACGTTATTGTGGAGTTGTGCCTGCGCTACCAGGTGTGTTTGGCACAAGTAAGTCCTTCTATGTGGAGGACGATCGCTTGTCTTCAGCGTTTGTGTCAAGAGACGGGAGAGGAGCTATCCTTAGCTCATGTGATGAATCACTATTCCCCCAAAATCATCCGCGGGGGAATGATAAATTTCAGCAAACGTGGCCACCATGCTCTATTATCTAGCATGGATGATGATAACGACTGTGGGTATATGGAATAGTTCATTGGTTGCCACCAATGACATCATTCCGACAACGACTTCATCCTTTCCATAATCGTGAAATCATCGAAAGCTCCTTGTTTAATATTTCTTTAATTAGGGATTTTTTCATATCCGTATTAATCCTCCTTTTTTCGCCTATTTCAGTAACTCAACGTGTTCCACCTAGGGTTGAAGGCCTGGACCAGTGGGTCCAGAAAATCTTGGATGTCACTACACCCGAAACCCGTACGTGGAAAGAACTGGCCCTCAAATACGAGTGGAAGGCCAAAAATCTTGGTAACTTAGACTCGTCTCTTTTCTGCTTTTTACGTGAGGATATTGATTGATCCTTTTCCTTTTTTTTGTTGAAATTAGGTCTACCTGCAGGCTCGGCTGTCGTCCCCAAGGAGGACGTTTTGGCTGATCTTGCTGATGCGGTGAGGCTGCTTCAGGAGGCGCTTACTCGAACAAGTGTCTCCGGAACTGCTTCGGGTACAAGTTTTCCTTCACGGAGTCCCCGCCCGGAGAACAAGCAAAAAAAAGGCGTTCCTCCACGACCGGAGAAAAGAATAAGAGGGCGAAGACTGCTTCCCCCAAGTCATCTCCGAAAATTGTGGTGACTAGCCCTCTTCCCAGGCCGATCATAGACACCGTGATGATCGACGATGTTGGAGAAGCTACTGATAGGGAAGCTTATCTACATAGAAGGCGACGATCCTCATCAACTCAACAGAATTCTCAATCTGCTGAGTTAGTTACACCAACCGAGGATGATGTCATGGCACTTTGGGGGGGAGATTGAGATGGTAGAAAATGCCAACTCCCATTCTGTACCCTATATTGCGGGGATGAGTACCGGGTCCCTGCCGTCTTCGGTTGGCGAGCAACCAACAACTACTACTGCGTTTGTTGCGGCTGCTTCTCATCCTTCATTGCCATCAGCTTCATCTCCTTCTTCACCAACTCTTCCATCAGCAACTGCTACATCATCTCCACCAACTGCATCTGGCCGAGAAGAAGGTGTTCCTCTTCCCTAGTCCCCAGTTCATGGGAATTTGGGGAAAATTTATGCTGCCCCCTCTGAAGATCCGCAAAGGAGGAGGAATGTTACTCTCTCAGTCTCCACTGGATGCAACTTGCTATCTCGGCCAGTAGAACTTGCTAATTATCTGAAACCTTTGGCTTCATAGAAAGATTGGGAAAAGATACGGGCTCTCTCGGGAGAGTGCTTGTTGAACAATGCCATGCACAACGCCACAACGGTACATTCTTTACTTCCTTTGTTAGTTCTTCTATTTTTGCTTAAAAATATCCCGAGTTTGCCTTTCTTGCTTTGTAGGCCAACTTTCTTGCTTTCGAGGGCCTCCTATGGTTGATCCGGGAAAAGGAAGATCTTACATCCGCACAGGATCAACTTTTGGCCGAGGGGGAGCAAACTACCACTTGCTTCTCGGAACTAGAAGCCAAAACTGCTGAGGCCATTGTATTGCAGGCTCGTTTGTAGCAAAGTGAGCAAGAAGTGCTAACCCTTAGCCAAGATATTGGCCCGTTGAGAGGTTACATTTGACGAAGCCAGGACCAAATAGGTTGAAGTGCATAATGCCTTCTTGCTACATGCGATCGTGAGGCTGCCTTCACCGAGAGATTGACCAACATAGAGGCAAACTTGAACTCCAAAGTTAAAGAGCTTACTGCTGTGGGGGTGAAACATGCCCATTTGGAGGAGAAGTATAAGAAAACTATCGAGCATAATAGGCTCTTTAGCTCAACTATCCGTGAGCTTGATGTTAGCCTCCGGTCTGTTAGATTCGCCTGGGAAAACCTTTCTACCGAGGTAACCCAACTCAAAGAAGAACTTAAGAGCTGATCGGCTTCCTCGGTTTTGAGAAAACTTACGTTATGTACAACATGGGAGAAAAACCTTGGAAGAGGCCAAAGATGGTATCATTGACTTTGATGCTGAAATTGCCAAGGCCTGTGAGTTTGAGTTAGCTGCTAAAAGTGGTCTCCCGACAGAGCCTGATGCCTCCGGTTCTTCTAGTTCTGGTTCTGAGACTCCGGTAACTGACGAGGAAACAGAAGGCAAAGATGTTGAAGGCCCTACTGATGAAGGCCAAAATGTTGAGCCATCAGCGGATTTACCCGCTTCCCTTAGGGGCGCTGACTCTTCTCTTTCTCTGGGTTCCAGAGATGCAGTGGTTTAGCTTTTCTTCTTCTTCAACTTTTGTAGCCGTGCCACTTTGACATGTTATTGTAAATAAAGACATCTTTTTGCTCAAGTATTGTTTGCGTCTTTCTTTCAGTTGAACCTCTATGCATGTTTTGCGCTCCCTTTTTTCTTTTGCCTAAGTGTTTTGCACAAGTTTTACTATTTGCGTCTGATTATGTAAGGCCTTGGGTGTATTTTTTCCCCAAAACCATCTATATTTCGGGCACAAACTGGTCCGAAATCAACCCTTTGACGTGAGGGTTTTCGTAAGTATTTGAGCAAGTTTGCTTTTTGCGTCTTTTTTTGCAAGGCTTCAGGTGTATTTTTCCCCGAAGACATTTTGATTTCGGGCATAAGTTCTTCCGAAATCAACCCTATAACGTGAGCGTTTTAATAAGTATTTGTGCAGGTTTGCTTTTTGTGTCTTTTTGTGCAAGGCTTCGGGTGTATTTTTCCCCGAGGGCATTTTGATTCCGGGCATAAGTTATTCCGAAATCAACCCTTTAATGTGAGGGTTTCCATAAGAGAGGGCCCTCTTATGTTTACGGTGCTCTTGAAGAGGACATCTCCTGTTTATTACGGCACTAGCATTTGATGTACTTGTTTAACTTTCAAATGACAAAATCAGTTCATCGTTCAGACAAGAAACAAGATAGAAATAAAAGGACTTCACTTTATTCCTTTCTTTTTCAAATAGTAAATAAGGATTTGTTATGCTAAAAAGAAATTGCCATTACTTGTGGCTAACTTGTACAAATTGTCTCTACGGGGCTGGCCGCACAGTCCCTGGTCCTGATGATACAATTATGCTTACGGTTTTTGTTTCCTGGTCGATGTGGCAGTCATTGTTGCCGTATCCTCATATCATTCCCCCTAGTATTCGAATCCGAAGAATGCGAATTGGAACAATGGAAGTTTTGCACCTTCGAGGACCCCACTAATGAATTGCAAGACAATCTTCAACTCGGTAACAAACTTCGCTTCCCCTTAGGAATTTATGTTATCGAGCAAAATACTATATAACATTCCTTTAGTGGTTTGCACTTGCGAACAATCGGGTAACCTTTGTTCGATAGAAAACTTAACTTCCAAGTAGGAATTTTGCTATCTAGCAAAAGATTAACTAACCGCTCGTGTGGTTCTTCGCTTGCGTGCCTTGTTATTAGAAGGTCTTAAAGCTGTTGTTGAAGCTTTCTTCGTAGTATGCTTTCCGTTACTGCCTCATTAAAAACCTTGCCAAAAAATCCAATTGGGGAAAAAATTGGACGAAGGGAAAAAGAGTGCAGCACATACTTTCAGTACAGGTCATGTTCATCAGCAATAATATCATTTGAGGTGTGCCACGTTCCAGTTGTTGGGAAATTTTCTCCTACTTAATTCTCCAATTCGTACGAACCTTTCACTGTGACAGCTGAAACCCGGTAGGGGCCTTCCTATATTGGACCTAGCTTCCTCGCATTGAGCTCCCGGGTGTTTTGAGCTACTTTCCTTAGGACCAAGTCTCCTACTTTGAAAAAACAAAGTTTGGCTCTTGCATTATAATATCGTTCCATTCTCTGCTTTTGGGTCCATTCTCTGCTTTTGGGATGCCAAGTCCCTGCGCTCATCGAGTAGCTCCAAGTTGATTAATATCGCTTAGTTGTTTAATTCTTCATTGGCTTGGTAATATCTCAAGGTGGGCACCCCTACTTCTATCGGGATTAAGGCTTCTGCTCCGTACACAAGGGAAAAAGGAGTTTCTGCTGTGCTTGATTTGGCCGTTGTTCGGTATGCCCATAAAACTCCGGGTAGTTCCTCAGGCCATTTACCTTTAGCCACTTCCAATATTTTCTTTAGGTTTTGTATAATCACTTTGTTCGTTGACTTTGCTTGACCATTTGTGCTCGGATGGTAGGATGAAGATGTGATCCTCTTTAATTTCAAATCTTCAAGGAACTTTGTGATCTTTGCTCCAATAAATTGCGGCCCATTATCGCATGCTATCTCTTTTGATATTCCGAACTTGCAGATTATTTTTCCCCACAAGAAATCTACCACTTCGCGCTCGCCAATCTTCTGATAAGAACCTGCTTCCACCTACTTAGAAAAATAGTCAGTTAAAATCAAAAGAAATTTTACCTTGCCGGGAGCTGGCGGCAGTGGTCTGACAATGTGCATACCCCATTTAATGAATGGCGACGGAGATAGAATCGAGTGTAGTGGTTCTACCGGTTGATGTACCAGCGGTGCGTAGCGTTTTGGAACTTATCTCATTTTTGAACGAAAGTTTTGGCATCTTGTTCCATTCGGGGCCAATAATATCCCGGCCTTACCAGTTTTAGCACTAAGGAATCTGTGCTTGAATGGTTGCCGCATATCCCTTCGTGGACTTCTTGCGTAACATAATTTGCTTCAGATGCCCCCAAGCATCAGGCCAACGGGCCTTAGAAAGATTTTCTGTACAGTTGGCCTCCTTTGAAGCTATATCGTGCTGCTTTGGCGCGCAGCACTAGGGACGCCTTGGAGTCTTTGGGAAACTTCCCGTGTCGAGATAATCGATGATCTCATTCCTACAATCCCAGACCAAATTAGTCGTATTTAGCTCATAGTAGCTATCTGCATCCAGGACCGAGTGCATCAGTTATACTACCGTCCTGAACTCTTATCCCTTCATTTCCGTTGATGAACTGAGGTTAGCCAGTATATTTGCTTCTGCAATTTCTTCACTTGGGATTTGAGTAATCGACCACTCCCGAAATCGAGCCAGCAGAGCCTGGACCTTTACCACGTATTGTTGCATGCGCTCCTCTTTGGTTTCGAAGATCCCGTAGACCTAATTTAGCACCAGCTGTGAGTCGAACTTGAATTCTATGACCTTGGAATCTAGTCCCCGGGCCAGTTCGAGTCCTCCAATCGAAGCCTCATACTCTACTTCATTGTTACTTAAAGGGACCATTTTGATAGTTTGCCTTAGGGTAGATCAGCTGGTCAAGGCTGAGAAGATTAGGTATCACTTTTATTTCTTTCCACCGTTCGGTCATTCCAACTAAGCAATCACCTTACCTCAAAATCAATAGTAGGAGTTAAAATCTTACCTTAAAAAGCATGCATGCAATTAATAAGAAGTAAAAATGGTTGTATTGCTTTAGAGTTCGTTCACAACATACTCTATTACACAATGAAATAGCAAATTAAAGACCCTTATTATTAAAGAGGAGGATGGGGAGTCGCTGGCGATGTATGAGCTGGTGTATAGTCAATCACTATCGAATCAGCTTGAATTTCTGTTTCTTTTTCCATCTCATAAACCTTCGCTGGACTTGCATAAGCTTGTTTTGATTCCATTTCTCTTCTTCCAATACCTGCTGCTAAGTACAACAAGAATAGGAAGAAAAAAAAAGTTATTCACTATTATACTTGAAAAGGTGGATTATAGGCATCGCTTTGATATACTTGTGAGATCAAATATATATCAACAAATGAAAGAGAGGGGGCCGGAATAAAATTACCTTGTGTCACTATTATAATGAAGCACACCAAAAAGATGGTCTTCAAAAGAATAAGATTTGTAGTTGCAACAGCCTTAACCATGACTAGTATACTACACTATCAAAAAATTTCTGATGAAAGATATGGTATTATATATTTGCACTTTATTCAGCCTTTAAATGCTAAAAAATCGTACGTATTCAAATTTTGCTTATCGGATGGTAGGATGAAGATGTGATCCTCTTTAATTTCAAATCTTCAAGGAACTTTGTGATCTTTGCTCCAATAAATTGCGGCCCATTATCGCATGCAATCTCTTTTGATATTCCGAACTTGCAGATTATTTTGCCCCACAAGAAATCTACCACTTCGCACTCGCCAATCTTCTGATAAGAACCTGCTTCCACCTACTTAGAAAAATAGTCAGTTAAAATCAAAAGAAATTTTACCTTGCCGGGAGCTGGCGGCAGTGGTCTGACGATGTCCATACCCCATTTAATGAATGGCGACGGAGATAGAATCGAGTGTAGTGGTTCTACCGGTTGATGTACCAGCGGTGCGTAGCGTTTTGGAACTTATCTCATTTTTGAACGAAAGTTTTGGCATCTTGTTCCATTCGGGGCCAATAATATCCCGGCCTTACCAGTTTTAGCACTAAGGAATCTGTGCTTGAATGGTTGCCGCAAATCCCTTCGTGGACTTCTTGCGTAACATAATTTGCTTCAGATGCCCCCAAGCATCAGGCCAACGGGCCTTAGAAAGATTGTCTGTACAGTTGGCCTCCTTTGAAGCTATATCGTGCTGCTTTGGCGCGCAGCGCCAGGGACGCCTTGGAGTCTTTGGGAAACTTCCCGTGCTCGAGATAATCGATGATCTCATTCCTACAATCCCAGACCAAATTAGTCGTATTTAGCTCATAGTAGCTATCTGCATCCAGGACCGAGTGCATCAGTTGTACTACCGTCCAGAACTCTTATCCCTTCATTTCCGTTGATGAACTCAGGTTAGCCAGTGCATTTGCTTCTGCAGTTTCTTCACTTGGGATTTGAGTAATCGACCACTCCCGAAATCGAGCCAGCAGAGCCTGGACCTTTACCACGTATTGTTGCATGCGCTCCTCTTTGGTTTCGAAGATCCCGTAGACCTAATTTAGCACCAGCTGTGAGTCGAACTTGAATTCTATGACCTTGGAATCTAGTCCCCGGGCCAGTTCGAGTCCTCCAATCGAAGCCTCATACTCTACTTCATTGTTACTTAAAGGGACCATTGATAGTTTGCCTTAGGGTTTCTCCCGAAGGCGTGATTAAGATTATGCCAAGCCCGGACCCTTTTACGTTGGAGGCTCTGTCCGTAAATAAGGTCCAAACTCCCGATGTCGATTCTAACACCATTACTGCCTCTTTGATTGCTAGAGGCAGCAATCCTGGACTGAAGTCAATCACAAAGTCAGCCAAGACTTGTGACTTAATCGTAGTCCTTGGTTTATATTATGTCAAATTCACTCATTTCGATGGCCCACTTGGCCAACCTACCCGAGAGTTCGGGTTTGTGAAGGATGTTCCACAGAGGAAATATGTTCACCACGACTATCGGGTGACATTGGAAGTAGGGCCTCAGCTTTCGAGCGACGGCTACGAGAGCTAAGGCCAACTTCTCCAAATGCGGGTAGCGAGTTTCTACTCCCATTAAAATTTTACTAACGTAATAAATGGGAGATTGCGTACCTTCATCCTCACGGACTAAAATTGCACTTACCGCTACTTCCGAGGCTGCGAGGTAGACCAACAGTGTTTCACCTTCCTTTGGTTTCGAAGTAACAGAGGGCTTGACAAGTATCTTTTCAAATCTCTCAAAGCCTGCTGGCACTCTGGGGTCCTTTCGAAGTTGTTTTTCTTTTTGAGCAGTTCGAAGAAATGGTGGCTCTCTGACGATCGGGAAATAAACCTGCTCAAAGCGGCCAATCTTCCCATGAACCTTTGAACTTCCTTCACGCTTGACAGCTGGTCCAAGATGTCTTCGATGACCTTGATCTTATTGGGGTTTACCTCAATCCCCCTTTGTGAAACAAGAAATCCTAGGAACTTGCCAAAGCTGGCCCCGAACGCGTATTTCTCGGGGTTAACCTTCATGTTATGCTTCCTTAGGATGTCAAAGGCTTCTTGCTTAAGCTTAAGGTGAACACCTGCATTCAAAGACTTAACGAGCATATCATGTATATAAACTTCAATAGTTTTCCCTATTTGTTTTTCTAACATCTTGCTTACGACCGCTGATAAGTGGCTCCGGCATTCTTCAACTCGAAAGGCATCACATTATAGCAATATGTGCCAAAATTCGTTACGAACGAAGTCTTTACCCGATCCTCCGGGTTCATCTTAATTTGGTTGTACCCAGAATAAGCATCGAGGAAACTTATTAACTCGTGCCCGGCCGTCGCATCGATCTTTTGATCGATGTTTGGTAGTGGGAACGAGTCTTTCGGGCATGCCTTATTCAAGTCCTTATAATCTACGTACATGCCAAATTTATTGTTCTTCTTAGGAAGTACTACTACATTAGCTAGTTAGTCTGGATACTTTATCTCTCGGATCGAACCGTGTCAAGTAAGCGGGTTACCTTTTCTTTGACGAATTTATTCCTGGCCTCTGCAATTGGGCATTTCTTTTGTCTTACCGGAGGTATGTTGGGATCTAAACTTAGCTTATGTTCGACCACCCCGTTGCGATACCTGTCATGTATGCATGCAACCACGCAAAACAATCGGAATTATATTCAAGAAATTTAATAAAGCCAGACTTGATCTCGGGGTGAAGTCTAGTCCCGAAGTGGAATTTCTTTTCCATGAACTCTTCGAACAATGCAACTTGCTCGAGCTCTTCCGTCGTGGATTTTGTTGCATCCGTCTCTTCTGGTACCTAGAAATACCTTGGCATTGATAAGATTCCAAAAATTTTACCCCCGGTCTAACTTCATTCGATCCGGGAGTGGGCGTCGGTTCCTGTAGTTTCTATGCAGCGTGCTCCTTCCCTTTGCTACTGGAGACCGAAATCGCATTCATCTCCTTGCCGCCGGTTGGTCTCCCCTTATCTATTTAATTCCTTCGGGCATTGGAAATTTTAGCAACTGATTATATGTTGATGGTACAACTCTCATCTCGTGCAACCATGCTCTTCCCAGAATAATATCATAACCCATATCACCATCTACCACTTCAAAAAGAGTCGTTTTCCTCACTACTTCGGTGTTCGTGGGCAACAAAATCTCTCTTCGGGTTGTCACGCTCGCGAGGTTGAATCCGGCGAGGAGTTTTGTGGCCGGAATGATGCTTCCGGTGAGTTTAGCTTGCTCTCATACTCTCCATTGTATGATATTGGCGGAACTCCCTGGATCCACTAGAACGCGTTTGATTTTAAAGTATAGCACATTTAAAGAAATTACTAGTGCGTCGTTGTACGGTAGCATTAATCTATCTGCGTCCTCTTCTGTAGGTTATTGATACTTTCGTCTTTTTTGCTGCAGAGAAGGTGACCCTGGTGATCTCGTTCCCCCCGAATATCATGTTGATTTTCTGGTGTGAGGGATCTTCCCCTACTTTCGAGGGTTCCGCGTTATCCCGGTTGTGACCATAGTTGCTCTTGGCCCGGTCACTTAAGAATTCTCTGAGATGACCATTCTTCAATAGTGTCGCCACTTCTTCCTGAAGATGTCGGCAGTCCCTAGTTCGGTGGCCATTTGTCCCATGGTATTCACACCATAAGTTAAGGTCCCTACGGCTGGGATCGGACCTCATTGGCTTCAGGAATCGTGCTTCTTTGATGTTCCTCATAGCTGATACCAACTCTACAACACTGACGTTGAAATTTTATTCTGATAGCCTGGGGTAAGAAGGATCCCGCGTACCTAACACTTCTTTGTCCTGCAATTACCTATTGTTCCGACAGTGATCAATCCTTCTGTCGGTAGGAAACCTGTCTGCTGACCGGAAACCTCTGCCGCGACCTTCGTTCCATTCGTAGGGAAAAAACCAGCCCTCCTCGAAAACCGTCTGTCCGTGTCGAAGTCATCTTTTGATTTTTCTTTATTCTTCTCCCGTCCCTTTGCCGACGATGAGAAACCAACATGATCATCTTTGATCCTTATCTTTGACTCGTATCGGTTGTGTACATCCGCCTAAGTCGTTGCTTCGAACTCAACCAAACTTTCCTTATGTTTCCGGGAAGTGTCTGAGCTTCTCGGATTCAGTCCCTTGGTGAATGCTTCAGCCACCAATTCGTCCGGAACAGCCGGGAGCAACATCCTCCACTTTTGGAATCGAGTAACGAACTCTCGCAGCAACTCGGATTCTCCTTCAGCAATTCTGAATATGTCGGCCTTTCGGGTCTGCACCTTTCTAGCCCTAGCATGAGCCTTAATAAAAGAATCCACGAGCATCACAAAGAAATCTATGAAATTCTCGGGTAACAGTGAATACCATGTCAAGGTTCCCCTCGTGAGAATCTCTCCAGATTTCTTCAGCAAAACATATTCAATCTTGTGAGGATCTAAATCATTCTCCTTCACTGCCGTTGTATAGGTGGTAATATGCTCTTGAGGGTCTGAAGTTCCATTATACTTTGGCACGTCGGGCATTTTAAAATGCTTCGGGATTAATTCTGGTGCCGCACTTGGCTTGTACGACAACTGAGTAAACTTTTTTGAGTCCGGTCCTTTCAACATCGGTGGTGCGCTCGAGATTTGGTCCATGCGAGCGTTCACTTCTCTTATAAACTGTAAGAGTTCATTCTTGAAGGGATCATTTTCATTATTGGGGCTGGATCCGCTCCCCCCAGCTCCATCGGAACCAACCTCGCCCCTCGGGGTGTTGTTGTTGACCCTTTGCGTTGTTTGATTTGCGGGTGCGCCGGGAAGAACTGAATCTCATCTATTCGTGTTATTGGAAGCCCCTGATAATGCCTGCTTCAACTCCGTCATAACCTTATCGTGCCGTGTGAGGTGGCCTAGAATGATCACTTGTTGCTCTTGTAGGACGCTTACCGCATCAACAACATGCTCCTCTTCAACATCATCGGGAGTTGCCTCCCGAACATGTCGCGGGTACCGCCTGTCGTGGACCAGCGTGGCATTATTCCCTCATTGTGGGTGTCACCGATTCAGTCCTCAAAATGAGGCTGGTCTCCTCGAACCTCAGGACTTTGTGTGTTGTTACCACCGTTATCTTCCATTTCATATATTTTTTTCTAAGACAAAAAATCAAAACTTGTTAGTAAAAGAGGCAAGGATCAACTTAATTACACGGTTGTCTAGGCCCCACGGTGGGCGTCAAACTGTTTACCCGTAAAACGGTACAGTTAAATTTATACGTAGTTTCTAAACAAGTGAATTAATTCGATCCTGAAATAATAAAAGAATGGAAAAATATGTAACACTTAGCCTTGAAATGAAGATAAAATCACGAAAAACAGTAATTCTAGGGGTAGGGTTTCCCGGCACAACAATGATGAAACCAAAAAGCAAGAGGATAAAATTGTATAGAGCTTTCAGTAGATTATAGCATAAGTTTTTCAGAAAATTCTTGTGTTTTATAATGATAAAAGAGCTCAATATTTATATCCACGTCTAGGGAACAAGGTTCTAGGATCGTGCCCCTCTTTAATGACAATTATGAGGGCTATTGATGAAGGTGTAACGATGAACATAAATGACAAATTCTTTATAACGGGCATTGCACTAGTGCTGTGGAATATTCTTCATTAAATGCTACCGATGGAGGACATTTGTTGCATCTTTTCGGGTGTATTCTTTCCGGTGACAAACGGGATAATTGCTTTTGGTTCTAACTATCTCCGTTTTAAGTTTCACGTGTCACTTAAGCGGCCACGCAGCATAACGTATTTTAAAGTATACAGTTGTCTCCTTCAAGTCAACCTAAAGAATGAACTGGAGATTCAATTCATTCTTCTTTTATGTAAGGCAGAATAGCCTGGGAGACACTTGTACTTGTTCCGGTTTGTCATCCCGGTCCCTACACTCCATAAAGTTTCTTCTAGACACTTCAACTTAATCAAAACAAGACTTTTAAACCCTTCTGACCGTTGACCGAGCTTATGTGGCATTGATATGGCTGAGGTGGACAAAATAAGTGATTTACACGCACATTAGGTGCGTGAGCTAATGATTTTTCTTTATTAAAAAAATAAAAATTAATAAATAAATAAATAAAAAACATTGTTCTTCCTCTTCAGCCCCTACCCCTTCGTTCTCCCCCCCCTCTTCTTCAGCCCNTCCTTCTTCTTCAGCCCCTCCCCCCTTCGTTCTGCCCCCTTCCCCTCTTTTCTTCAATCCCTTCCCCCTTCGCTCACCCCTCCTTCTTCTTCAGTCCCTTCCCTCTTCATTCTGATCCCCCTGGCCCTTCTCCTCGTCTTCTTCACGAATAGTAAAATATAATCTCAAGTAGTGGAATTCTCAGTTTGTAAACAAGAAGCTATAAAGACGAGTTTAAGACAAAGGATTTAAGAAGTGTAAAATCTAAACAGAAAGGTTTATTGACATAGCTGATTTGAAAAACGATGCACCCAAAAAAAAAAAAATTGACGAACTTTTTCCACTACTACAAAGCTGCATTTTTCTATTGAAAAATCACTCTTGGTTAATTGGTGAATAAAACTTAAAACAAGCGAAGAATCTCAATCTCAATCTCAATCTCAATCTCAATTCGCTTGAGTATAAACTCAAGCGAAGAAGTAGTGGTACTCATGGTGGAGAAGCCATGGAAGGTGAGTTATTATTTTAAGAAGGTTGAGTGGGTGGGTTTGAAGAAGGGAGGGGTTTTCTTTAATTTTAATTTTTTGCTTATTTTATTTTATTTTTTGTTTAAGAAATTAAAATTTTGTTAAATAATAGTATTATTTTGGCATAGAATCTGATGTGGATGCTGATTTGTCATCCACGTCAGGCAAGTGAGTATCACGCGATTCCGGAGGGTTTAAAAGTCTTGTTTTGATTAAGTTGAAGTGTCTAGAAGAAACTTTATGGAGTGTAGGGACCGGGATGATAAACCGGAACAAGTACAAGTGTCTCCTAGGCTATTCTGCCTTTATGTAAAGAAAATACAATTAAAAAAGAAAATTCCTAGTGGTTATGAGGAGGTTGACTCTAATTAAACAAATACTAGAAGTAGTTAGTTCCCTAGTCGAATATGAACGAGAGAATATAATAGAATTAGAATATTTTATTCAACTAATTAAGGGTTTGTACTTCTTAGCAAATGGTCAACATAGTTGTTCTCGGACAAACTCAAAAAGGAATATGCTTCTTGGTCATCGATCTTGTTTTAATTTTGACTTTGTTCTACACGTATGCCTTCTACTTTAGCGGCAAAAAGAGCATAACTGACGAATTAAGTACATTAGAGGCATTTTTTATTTGCAGGCCTATCACATCCCACATGCTGTTTCTCATTATTTTTTTTTTTTTTTCTTTTCGACCGGATTCATCTAAATCTAGATGTGCGCCGAGTATTTTCTAATAAAAATAATTTTATATTTCCAACTTAAATCCGTAATCTCTAGTTAAAGATGTAGATTACTTACTGCTCCTCTATAAGTATTGTTGATTGTTGTTTTCTCTTTCGGTTAGTATTTAATGCCAAAAAGCTAGTGAGAGTACTCATCTTGCATTATAAAAATCAAGTATGGTTGAAAAGAAGTATTAAGATATAAGATGGTTTGATTATCATATGGGAACTCAATTATGCCTGTTGAAGTACGAAGAAACAAGTAACATGAAGAAAAGTAGGAGCTGTGAATTAAATAATAGATTACCGAGAGACAAAATGGTCTTAAGATTCAATGATTCATCATCACAATCACTTTCAATGCTTGGCATCGTTAAAGTAGAATATATATAGGCATTAATCTATTTATAGACGGACAGGCCGCTGCACTTGGATTCTGTTTTCTCTTTTACAATTTACAATAATAGTCATAGTGAAGATACCTTATACCTGAAAACTGATCAACGAATAGGCGTTTAATTTAAACAAATTAATAAGGAGGATAACGTGAGTTTGATCTAAATATAAGACATTAGACAATGAAGGGGAATAAATTTCTATAATTTATATAGTTTATTTTAATTTAGAAAAGCCGTCTACTTACTTAATTACTCGTCAGTCGTGATGCTATTAATAATTTAAGAAAAAGTCGGTCTAATTTCTTACAACTCTTTCACCTTATGAATTAAATTCGAAATAGAAAGGGGCTAAAAAGATTCTTTGTACTTTATACACATGCAAGCTGGCTAAAAAAGAGGTGGGAAGATGTGAAGAGTGGTTGAGGTGGACGCAGTATTGCGGCCAATGGAGAGACCAAACCAGGAAAGGCCGTATTATGTTTTGACTTTATCTATTGCTTTCAGAGGCACACCTATCCAAAGGTAGGGATTACCGTCCCCAAGTAACTTTGAATATATATATATATATATAAAACAGGTGTATATATTTTGATTGATATTTAAGGTTGAATCTTAGGCAGCTATATTAGTCGATTGGTGGGGCACAACTTGTTTAGTGTGCTGCTTTGGTTTGATTTCGACTCTAGCATTTGCTCAAATTTTTATTTAATTATGGTGCCCCCGCTACTTTTAAATCATGGGTCTGTCTCTAATTGCTTCTCCACTAATTTTCTAACTAATCTACTACTCTAAGAAATATGTACGAGCCTTGATAGATTAAATACCTGCTTACCCTAAAAATTTGATAACAATTAAACTTATAGTGTGATTTTAAGGACACGTGATTTTACCTAATACCAATTGATGAATATGAATATTAATAATGGAAATTGACAATAAGACAAAGCAAACCAGTGTTTGAATGAAATTCAGCCCTCGAGCTTGAGTACCCTCGAACTGATTGGTGCAAGAAAAGTTAAAACTATGATAAGTGGATGAACAAGAATATGAGCTAAAGAAAGTGTTATATTGCTTTGATACGTGAGAACAATGTGTCTAACAAAGGATTACAACCCTCTTTATATAGTAGAGGAATCCTATCTATGGTACCATTCAAATTATGAAAGTAAATCCCATGATTAACTAAACAACCACCCTTAATTTGATCTGTTCCGAGATTTTCGCCACGACATTCGGCCATTTACGGATATCTCGCCTTTCCGTTCGGTCTTGCTCGATGTTTGTCTTGCTCAACCTCAATCATTATCGGTTTCGATCTTGCTAGGTACCTCGAATCCGAACTCGGTGTCTTATCCTCGTGTCTCGATCTGATCTATTACGGGATCGATCTTCGATCCTTCACATCGGTCTCAATAAATTAGTAAAATCGGGTAACCGTATACATTACCTATGTTATTGGAAGATAACATTTATTTCTGAAATTAGTCGACGTGTGTCCAAATTTGCTCGGACATGACACAATTTTTAAAACTAGGAGGGGATATTGTATTGGAGAAAATAAATATTACACGTGAAATTAATTATGTGGCTGACATGGCAAGGCACGTGAATTATTAAAAAAGTGACAGCTGGAGAAGAGTACTTAAAGAGATGCGAGTCTTAATAGGTACGAGCAAAACGTCTAAAAGACAAGAAGAAATGATTGCTCGAGTCTCTTCGTAATTTGAAGAGACACCAGTGGAGTGTATCAAGACAGCAAAAAGTACAGATTCGTTAATCTTCATTTAATGAGCGTGAATGATTAGGAACGTTACATAATCTTCACGAAACAGTTACGATTGCCAATTATAACGTTTCATTAATGTCATTAAATGCTCATAACGACTCGATTACGAGAAGGAAGAGACGTTGTACCTAGGAGTAACTACAAAAATAAGTGAAATGTCATTTGTATGGATACGTTCTGATTATTACTGGAATACACTTATTTACTTTTGCTTTATATTGATTGCTTTGCTATTTCAAACTCTAATTTTCCTTTCTCATCGCAAAAATATTCCTTTTCTTGATTATCAGTAACCCGAGTACTTCTAAAATTAAGCTTTGACTGAAATTCCTATTTTCTAGTTAAACAAATTGGTTCCGTTACCGGGAATCTGATAATCTTTTTACTTTCCAAATCAATTCTTCTGCCAAAAAATCATGTTGAACGTCAATGACGACAACCAACAAAACCTACAAAACCAACAAAATCAGCAACATCAGTTGAATCAGCAAAATCAACAAGGTGATGAAACTCTAGTCCCCTCACCGCAAAACTCTCCTCGATAATCTTGAGAGGGGACTCCTGACGGATCTGAATCGAATATGAATGACCAACATGAGAACGATCAAGATATTGATGCAACATTGAAGTAATTAATCGCCGAACAGGTCAACAATGCTCTCCAAGCTTTTGTCAATAGGTTGCCAACTGTACCACCAACTCCACCTCCAAACAAAACCGCAACCATAGAGAATCCACGCTCGGGACTTGCTAATTCAGGCAGCGGAGGAACTCCTAGCGAATCTCGCGATGGAGGGCCAGGTATCCCAGTCAATTATGATTTACAAAGTTTAGTACTAACTTTGCAGAAATAGCTCAAGGAGCAGAACGATCGCATAGAGCAGACCTGGCATGCCACCTATAATCAAAGGAGTATATATGGAAAAATATTCTCAACAACCTTGGAAGCCAAGTGCCGCTCCTTGCCTATTCCAAAAAAGTTTAAAACGCCTGATATCCCAAAATACGATGGAACAACTGATCCACGAGATCACGTAACCGCATTTACAACTGGTGTGAAAGGCAAGGACTTGACCAAGCAAGAGATTGAATCAGTACTGGTCAAAAAATTCGGTGAAACCCTCACGAAGGGAGCACTGATATGGTATTCTCTTTTACCTGAAAATTTCGTTGATTCTTTTGCTGAGCTTGCAGATTCATTTATAAAAGCACACTCAGGAGCTCAAAAGGTAGAAAAAAGGATGGAAGACATTTTCAAAATTAAAGAAGGAGATACAGAGTTACTCAGGGAATTCGTAGACAGGTTCCAGTGTGAAAGGATGATGGTGCCACGTGTACCTGACAATTGGGCGGTTATGGCATTTGCCAGTAATTTAAATGAAAAAAGCCCGGAAGCCACGAGAAGACTCAAAGAAAGATTTTGAGAATTTTCCGCAACAACTTGGAATGATGTTTACAACAGGTATAGCACGAAGATGTGTATAGAAGACGACACTATCATTCAATCCCGGAGAGATGAAAGGGTGAGTTCAAGGCGTCCAGAAACTGAAAGACGGTCCAGTAAGAAGAGGTACAAACCTTATATGACCAACATGAAGGGATTCATGTTCGAAACAAGAAAACCCAAGGTATGATTCCAGATCAAAGGACAGAGATTCGGGTTCATCGTCACGGTTCGGAAAGGAACGAAATACGCGAGATACGACAGATAGCAACGGAAGTTCCAAGGCGAAAATTGAAGGTTACATTTTTAATGTTAGCACGTCCGAGTTGGTAGCTGTTCTAAGAAGCATGGAAGATAAAGTGCGGTGGCATGAGATCGAACACAAACAGGAGAAACCACGTTTTTTGGTGCGAGTTTCACAACGATCACGGTCACAAAACAGCAGAGTGCAGACTATTGCAAGGTGAAGTAGAGCACCTATTAAAACAAGGTTACTTAACTGAATTGTTTAGTGAGAAGGGTAAGCAAGCGTATATGAAGAATATGCAGGAACCACCGAAACCTCCATCACCAAAGAGAACGACTAATGTCATAAGTGGAGGGGGGGAGGTCAACGACGTAACATATACGACAACAAAGAAGGTGTCAAAAATCACAATCACCTACGGGAAGCGAGTTCGTCAAGTTTTAGAAGAAGATAGTATAACATTTGATGATGCAGACGCAGATGGCGTGTTGAACCCACATAATGATGCCCTGGTAATATCTTTACTTTTACATGATATAACATAAAATGAGTTTTGATTGATCTAGGTAGTTCCGTAAATATCATTCTTTTAAGAGTGATAAACGAGATGCAAGCCAATGATAAATTGGTACCCAAAGCACGGACCTTGTCTGGTTTTGACAACTCGAGCGTTGTAACAAAAGGGGAGATAATACTCACCACATTCGCAGAAGTAGTAGTCAAAGATACTAAATTTCAAGTGATAGATATGGACATGGCATACAATATGATTCTCGGTAGATCGTGGATTCACGAGATGGATGTTGTTCCGTTTACCTTACATCACGTTATCAAGTTCCCTTCACAATAGGGAATAACACAAATACGTGGTGATCAACAGAGTTCCCGAAGCATAAACTCAGTGGCAGATTCAAGCATGAAGAACGATGTTGCAGATGAAAAATAGCAACTACAGAATTCAGTTGAGGATTTAGCTACACAAACCTCAACTGTAGATGGACAAACAGATGTAGACTCAAGGCCTGATACTATTCAAGAACCAGAAGAAAATGAAAATATTAAAACAACAATCGAGAAACTTAAAGCTGTGGTATTATTTGTACATTGGCCGGACAGAAAAGTCTACATTGGAACCAACCTCAGCCCGAAGATGAAAAGTAAGTTAATTAAATTTTTAAAAGCTAACGCAGATTGCTTTGCTTGGTCGCATTCAAATATTACAGGTATACCACCGGAGGTAATGACCCATAAGCTGAATAAAGATCCAACATATCCACATGTCAAACAGAAGAAAAGGAAGCAAGGGTCCTTCAAGAATCAGGTGATTCAAGATGAGGTATAAAAGCTCTTAAAGATCGGGTCTATCCACGAGGTAAAATATCCTAATTTTCTAGCTAATACTGTAGTAGTGCCCAAAAAGAATGGTAAGTGGCGAGTTTGTGTAGACTATACTGATTTGAATATGTGACGAACCGACCCGTCGTCTCATGTGTTACCGCCCCGTTTTCCCCATTTATTGCTTCTTCATGTTTCATTATCGGCATTTGGTAAGTTAGAGTCGAATCGGTTTGGTTTTGGTAGAAAATGAGACATTTAGTCTCTTTAAGGAAGGCTTGTAATGGAAAAGTCAACCGGATGTTGACTATTGAGTTAGAGGGCTCGATGTGAATTCCGGTGATTTGGTTAGCTTCGGGGGATGATTTGTGACTTAGGAGTGTGATCGGAATTGATTTTGGAGGTTCGACGTAGAATTAGGCTTGAATTGGCGAAGTTAGTATTTTGGCGAATTCCGGTTGGTAGGTGAGATTTTGATCCGGGGGTCGGAATGAGATTTCGAGAGTTGCAGTAGCTTCGTTAGGTGATTTTGGATGTGTGTGCAAAATTTCAGGTCATTCGGAGGTATTCTGGTTGGGTTTTTGATCGAATGCGTGTTTCGGAAGTTTTAGAAGAACTTAGGCTTGAATTCGATGAGAAATGATGGTTTTAGTGTTGTTTGAGGTGTTTTGATGATTGGAGAAAGTTTGAATAAGGTATTGGATCATGTTGGTGTCTTTGGTTGAGGTCCCGGGGGCCTCGGGGTGATTTCGGATGGCTAACGGGATGAAAATTGAAGTTGGAGATTGCAGGTTCATATCTGATATCTGGTATTTTCGCTTCTGCGGAAATGGACCGCAGAAGCGGTCGCGCAGAGGCGAAGGGAGGATCGCAGAAGCGACTTTTGGGCTTGGTGCTGTTTTCGCAGAAGCGGTTATGGGAGCCGCATCTGCGAAGCCGCAGATGCGGAAGGGAGACCGCAGAAGCGGTTTTTTTGAATTTTAGGAGATTCCGCAGAAGCGGAAATATTACCGCAAATGCGGTAGTCGCAGAAGAGACAAAGGACCGCAGAAGCGGAAATAACTGATCAGAAAGGGTTTTAATTCCCTTCGCGAAATATTTACAGAACACATATATCTACTTCGGACTTGGGGTGTTCTTGAGCGATTTTGAAGAGGAAATTCAAGGACTTCGATCAGGTAAGCATACTTGGACTTAGAACACGATTTTATCATGCAAATACATGAAATTTCACTGAAAACTCAAGGAATTAAGGTCAAAAATGGTGGTTTAAAGCTTGAAACCTAAGAGAACAAAAATGGGAATTTGAGGGGTCATTTGGACTCCGATTTTGGTGTTCTATATATCTATAGACTCGTGGCGAGATAAGGAATCCGGTTATGTAAAATTTATAATTTTTTGAGAAGTGGGCCCGGGGCTCGGGTTTTGCCAACTTCGTGATTTTCGATGTTTTTTGAGTCTTTTCGATTGGTTTATATTCCCTTAGCATATTGTGACGTATTCGTTGTGGTTTTGGTCATATTCGACGCGCGAAGAGGTGAATTCGAAAGGCAAGGGCATAGCAAGCTAGGACTTTGGCCGGCTTGAGGTTAGTAATAAATGTAAATGCTGTGTTGAGGGTTGGAAACCCCGAATTTGCGCAACGTAGTGCTATGTGAGGTGACTTGCACGCCGGATAACGGGCGTGGGGTAGAGCACCGTCAGGGATTGTGACTTGGTCCGTCCCGCTTAATAAAATTGATACCTATTTGATTGTAGATTTGTAATATCCTTATAAAAAATGGATTAATTGTCATAATTGGGCTTCGTGCCAACTACTTGAATCCTTCAGGGATTATTTTAATAGTTTCCTACCATATTTATAAATATTAAACTCAGTCTTGGTATTTAATATTGTTTTGCAAACTCAGCCACTTTTTCTCAAACTAGAAACTTAATTAATATTTTTAAATGAAGTTTGGGCTGAATATTTTTATACTATTATGTGATTTTTGGACTGAGTATGGGATCGGGCTGCACGCCGCAGCAGTATTATAATGATATTGATATGAGGCCAAGGGCCTGTTTGATGCCACGAGATGGCTTATTATTGCGCTTGGGCCGTAAGGGGCCCATCCCGGAGTCTGCACACCCCAGTGAGCGCCGTCGACGTTAAATAAATGGAGCGGGCTGCATGGCCGCAGCGAGGTACTGGAGGTACCGGTTTATGTGTTGCATTGCATATTTAATTGTTATTTATTTCATCATCTGTTGCGATGTTTATTCTAACTGTATTGTTGTTTAAGGGTATTATTAGCTTTACTTTGTGTTTATTTAGGATTTCTTATCCTCAGACCTTATTTATATTTATTACTTTCTGAGTTGGAAGTACTCACAATACTCCCTGCACCTTGTGTGCAGATCCAGGTACACCAAAGGGTGAGTGAGGACTTGTTAGCTGAACAGCAATTATCTGAGAGTGTCGAGGTAGCTGCATGGCGTTCGTAGCCTTGATCTCCCCCTTCTATCTTTTATTATTTTATTCGTATTATTTTTCCTAGTCGGACTTGTAATAGGTGAATAATCTGCTTCTAGAGGCTCATGTTCGTGACACCAGATTTTGTGGGTTGATGAGTACTTTGTTTTCATTTTGGGGTTTTCGAATGTTAGAAATTATTTCAGAAGTTCCGCACTAAATTGGTATTTTTAATAGTGAATATTTATTCATCTATCTAGATTTATTGGCTAAGGTTGTGTAAATGGTCGGGCTTGCCTAGCAATGTGTTGGGCGCCATCACGACCGGGGTTTGGGTCGTGACAAGGTGGTATCAGAGACTAGGTTACTTGGTCTCGCGAATCATGAGCCGGTTTAGTAGAGTCTCGTGGATCGGTACGGAGACGTCTGTACTTATGCTCGAGAGGCTGCAGAACCTTTAGGAAATACTCCATATTCTTGAAACTCTTGTCGTGCGGCTTTGTTGAACTGTGAACTAAATCTTTGTTATTCTATTCTCTCACAGATGGTGAGAACACGAGCTACCGAACGTGACGGACGACCATCAGTGCCACCTACTGAGGCCGCCAGAGGCCGTGGGCGCGGTCGTGGTCGTGGTCGTGGCAGGGGTAGAGTAGCCGGGACAGTACCTGCTAATCCTATGATTGCCCTAGCTCAGGATCAGGCTCCAGCGGTGGAGACTCCAGCAGCACCTGCTCAGGCACCAGCTGTGCCTATTGTGATTCCGGGTCTTTAGGAGACCTTGGTACAGATCTTGACGGTCTGTACTGGTTTGGCTCAAGCAGTTTCAGCCACCACAGCAGCAGCAGCTACTTCACAGACCGGGGAAGGCAATCAGACCCCCGATGCTTGCACACCTACGCAGGGAGTGCAGGGGCTACAGACACCGGAGGCACCTCCAGCTCAGCAGGTTGCACCAGCTCAGGGTTTTGTGGTTCCAGCTATGCCAGACGATGAGCAGCGTCGTCTCGAGAGGTTTGGTAGACTCCAGCCTTCGACATTCGGTGGTGCTGAGGGCGAGGATGCCCAGAGTTTTCTTGATAGATGCCAGTGTATGCTCCGTACGACAGGGATCCTTGAGTCGAGTGGTGTGGCATTTACTACTTTTTAGTTCACGGGGGATGCTCTTACTTGGTGGGAGGACTTTGAGAGGCGTAGGCCTGCCGGGGCAGCACCTCTGACTTGGCAGCAGTTCTCAGCTCTTTTTCTAGAGAAGTATATACCTCAGTCCCGCAGGGAAGAGTTGCGTAGGCAGTTTGAGTGGTTGACACAGGGAGACATGAAAGTGACTCAGTATGAGGTGAGGTTTTCCCAGCTGGCTCGTCATGCTACTTGGATGGTTCCAACAGATCGCGAGAGGATCAGGAGATTTGTGGATGGTCTTAACTATCATCTCCGTATTTCGATGACTAGAGAGAGAGTACTGGGTGCTACGTTTGAGGAGGTGGTAGACATTGCTCGTGAGATTGAGTCAGTTCGCCGTAGAGAGCGAGAGGAGAGGGAGGCTAAGAGGCCTCGTGGATCGGGCAGTTTCAGTGGTGCTCCTTCGAGGGGTCAGTTCCAGCAGGGTAGAGGTCGCTCTTTTAGGCCTACTCAGTCAGCTCGTCCAGAATATCGTGGGGGATCTTCAGGCCGTGGCCATCATGGGCCCCAACAGGGTCAGACTTCACTCAGCGCTCTCCCAGCTCAGAGTTCATCTCATGCCCCATCAGTTCAGGGTTCTTCTGCGCCGAGTGCACCTGCTAGTCACTCCGGTGCGAGAGGTTTTCATCAGTCCCCATCTTCAGTATCGGGCAGCTGCTCTGAGTGCGGAGAGTTGGGTCATTTTAGGAGGCAGTGCCCTCGCCTTCGTGGCAAACAGCATCAGCAGAGGGGTCAGCCCTCGACTTCTGCTCCAGTTACTTCACCACCCGCCCAGTCAGCTAAGGGTGGAGATCAGGTAGCCAGGGGCCGCCCCAGAGGTGGAGATCGATCAGGCGGTGGCCAGGCGTTTCTACGCGATGCCGGGCAGGACAGATGCCATTGCTTCAGACGCTGTCATTACAGGTATTATTTCAGTCTGTCACAGAGACGCCTCAGTATTATTTGATCCCCGTTCTACCTATTCATATGTATCTTCATACTTTGCTGATCATTTGGGTACGACCCGAGGGTGTCTTGCCTTACCTGTTCATGTGTCTACCCCGGTGGGCGATACTATTATTGTGGACCATGTATACCGGTCGTGTTTGGTGACTATTGGGGGTCTGGAGACCCGAGTTGATTTATTGCTACTGAATATGGTAGATTTCGATATTATCCTGGGCATGGACTGGTTATCTCCGTGTCATGCTATTCTAGACTGTTATGCTAAGATAATCACTTTGGCCATGCCGGTTGTACCGCGGATCGAGTGGCGTGGTGTAACTGACTATATTCCTAGCAGAGTTATTTCTTTCTAGAAGGCCCAGCGTATGGTTGGAAAGGGTTGTCTTTCCTATTTGGCGTTTGTGAGAAATGTGGGAGCTGAGACCCCCAGCATTGAGTCGGTTCCCGTTGTGAGGGAGTTTTCCGATGTGTTTCCTGCAGACCTGCCGGGTATGCCGCCGTACAGGGACATTGATTTTGGCATTGACCTGGTGCCGGGCACTCAGCCCATTTCTATTCCAGCATATCGCATGACACCAGCGGAGTTGAAAGAATTGAAGGAGCAGCTTCAGGAGCTCCTGGATAAGGGGTTCATTCGGCCTAGTGTGTCACCTTGGGGTGCACCAGTTCTATTTGTGAAGAAGAAGGATGGCACGATGAGAATGTGCATCGATTATAGGCAGTTGAACAATGAGAATGTGCATCGATTATAGGCAGTTGAACAAGGTAACAATTAAAAACAAGTACCCCTTACCTCGCATTGATGATTTATTTGACCAGCTTCAGGGAGCAAGGGTGTTCTCAAAAATTGATCTCCGTTCGGGTTACCACCAGTTAAAAATCAGGGACTCAGATATTCATAAGACTGCTTTCAGGACTAGATATGGTCACTATGAATTTCTTGTCATGTCTTTCGGGCTGACCAATGCCCCAGCAGCTTTCATGCACCTGATGAACAGTGTGTTCCAGCCTTACCTGGATTCATTTGTTATAGTATTCATTGATGACATACTGGTATACTCGCGCAGTCAGGAGGAGCACGCGCAGCATTTGAGAGTTGTATTGCAGAGATTAAGGGAGGAGAGGCTTTATGCAAAGTTCTCCAAATGTGAGTTCTGGCTCGGTTCAGTGGCTTTCTTGGGACATGTGGTGTCCAGTGAGGGTATCCAGGTTGACCCAAAGAAGATAGAGGCGATGCAGAGTTGGCCTAGACCGACCTCAGCCACAGAGATTCGCAGCTTCCTAGGGTTGGCAGGTTACTATCGCCGGTTTGTGCAGGGATTTTCCTCTATTGCATCGCCCTTGACCAAGTTGACTCAGAAGGGTGTCACATTTATATGGTCGGACGAGTGTGAGGAGAGCTTTCAGAAGCTCAAGACGGCTTTGACCACAGCTCCAGTGTTAGTCTTGCCATCAGCTTCAGGATCTTATACGGTATATTGCGATGCTTCGAGAGTTGGGATTGGTTGTGTTTTGATGCAGGAGGGTAGAGTTATTGCGTATGCTTCTCGTCAGTTGAAGCCCCATGAGCAGAACTACCCTGTCCATGACTTGGAGCTAGCGGCTATAGTTCATGCACTGAAGATTTGGAGGCATTACTTGTATGGCGTATCCTGTGAGGTATTCACTGATCATCGCAGTCTTCAGCATTTGTTCAAGCAAAAGGATCTTAATTTGAGGCAGCGTAGATGGTTGGAGTTACTTAAGGATTATGACATTACTATCCTGTATCACCCGGGGAAGGCCAATGTAGTGGCCGATGCTTTGAGCCGGAAGTCGGTAAGTATGGGGAGCTTGGCATACATTCCAGTTGAGGAGAGGCCATTTGCAGTTGATGTTCAGGCCTTGGCCAACCGATTTGTGAGATTAGATATTTCAGAGCCCAGTCGAGTGTTGGCTTGTGTGGTTTCTCGGTCTTCCTTGTATGACCGCATCAGGGAGTGTCAGTATGATGATCCGCATTTGCTTGTCCTTAAGGACAGGGTTCAGCGTGATGATGCCAGGGATGTGAGCATTGGAGATGATGGTGTGTTGAGGATGCAGGGCCGGATTTGCGTGCCCAATGTGGATGGGCTTCGGGAGTTGATATTGGAGGAGGCCCATAGCTCGCAGTATTCCATTCATCCGGGTGCCGCGAAGATGTATCAGGATCTCAGACAGCTCTATTGGTGGCGGAGGACGAAGAGAGATATTGTGGAGTATGTAGCCCGGTGTCTTAATTGTCAGCAAGTGAAGTATTCAGAGACCGGGTGGCTTACATCAGCAGATGGTTATTCCTGAGTGGAAGTGGGAGAAGATCACTATGGATTTTGTTACCGGACTTCCACGAACTCTAAAGAAATTTGATGCTATTTGGGTGATTGTAGACAGACTAACCAAGTCCGCGCACTTCATTCCGGTTTGTACTACTTACTCTTCAGAGCGGCTGGCAGAGATCTATATTCAGGAGATAGTTCGATTGCATGGTGTCCCAGTTTCCATCATATCAGATCGGGGCACTTAGTTCACCTCTCAGTTTTGGCAAGCGGTTCAGCGAGAGTTGGGTACTCAGGTGCAGTTGAGCACAGCTTTTCACCCTCAGACGGACGGGCAGTCCGAGCACACCATTCAGATATTGGAGGATATGTTACGTGCCTATGTTATTGACTTTGGAGGGTCATGGGATCGGTTTCTAACACTTGCAGAGTTTGCCTACAACAATAGCTATCAGTCCAGCATTCAGATGGCACCATATGAGGCCTTGTATGGGAGGCGGTGTAGATCTCCAGTTGGTTGGTTCGAGCCCGGGGAGGCTAGGTTGTTGGGGACAGAATTGGTTCAGGATGCATTGGAGAAGGTGAAGGTGATTCAGGAGAGACTCCGTACAGCACAGTCAAGACAGAAGAGCTATGCAGATAGGAAGGTTCGAGATATATCTTTTATGATTGGTGAGAAGGTCTTGCTGAAGGTTTCACCCACAAAGGGTGTAATGAGATTTGGGAAGAAAGGGAAGCCGAGTCCGCGGTTCATTGGGCCTTTTGAGGTACTTAGGAGGAATGGAGAGGTCGGCCCGTGGAGGAGGCTACTTGGGAGACCGAGCAGGAGATGCGGAGCAGATATCCTCACCTATTTGAGACATCAGGTATGTTTCGTGGCCGCTCGAGGACGAGCGTTTATTTAAGTTGGGGAGGATGTGACGACCCGACCCGCCGTCTCATGTGTTACCGCCCCATTTTCCCCATTTATTGCTTCTTCATGTTTCATTATCGGCATTTGGTAAGTTAGAGTCGAATCGGTTTGGTTTTGGTAGAAAATGAGNTCAGCAGATGGTTATTCCTGAGTGGAAGTGGGAGAAGATCACTATGGATTTTGTTACCGGACTTCCACGAACTCTGAAGAAATTTGATGCTATTTGGATGATTGTAGACAGGCTGACCAAGTCCGCGCACTTCATTCCGGTTTGCACTACTTATTCTTCAGAGCGGCTGGCAAAGATCTATGTTCGGGAGATAGTTCGATTGCATGGTGTCCCAGTTTCCATCATATCAGATCGGGGCACTCAGTTCACCTCTCAGTTTTGGTAGGCGGTTCAGCGAGAGTTGGGTACTCAGGTGCAGTTGAGCACAGCTTTTCACCCTCAGACGGACGGGCAGTCCGAGCGCACCATTCAGATATTGGAGGATATGTTACGTGCCTGTGTTATTGTTTTTGGAGGGTCATGGGATCGGTTTCTACCGCTTGCAGAGTTTGCCTACAACAATAGCTATCAGTCCAGCATTCAGATGGCACCGTATGTGGCCTTGTATGGGAGGCGGTGTAGATCTCCAGTTGGTTGGTTCGAGCCTGGGGAGGCTAGATTGTTGGGGACAGATTTTTGGTTCAGGATGTATTGGAGAAGGTGAAGGTAATTCAGGAGAGACTCCGTACAGCACAATCGAGACAGAAGAGTTATGCAGACAGGAAGGCCTGAGATGTATCGTATATGATTGGTGAGAAAGTCTTACTGAAGGTTTCACCCACAAAGGGTGTTATGAGATTCGGAAAGAAAGGGAAGCTAAGTCCGCGGTTCATTGGGCCTTTTGAGGTACTTAGGAGGATCGGGGAGGTGGCTTATGAGCTTGCCTTGCCACCTAGCTTGCCGGGCGTGCATCCAGTTTTTCATGTGTCTATGCTCCGGAAGTACATTGGGGACCCGTCCCATGTTTTAGATTTCAGTACAGTTCAGCTGGAGGGTGACTTGACTTATGAGGTAGAGCCAGCAGCCATTTTGGATCGTCAGGTTCGGAAGTTGAGATCAAAGGATGTTGCATCAGTGAAAGTGCAGTGGAGAGGTCGGCCCGTGGAGGAGGCTACCTGGGAGACCGAACAGGAGATGCGGAGCAGATATCCTCACCTATTTGAGACTTCAGGTATGTTTCTTACCCCGCTCGAGGACGAGCGTTTATTTAAGTTGGGGAGGATGTGACGACCCGACCCGTCGTCTCATGTATTACCGCCCCATTTTCCCCATTTATTGCTTCTTCATGTTTCATTATCGGCATATGGTACGTTAGAGTCGAATCGGTTTGGTTTTGGTAGAAAATGAGACGTTTAGTCTCTTTAAGGAAGGCTTGTAATGGAAAAGTCAACCGGATGTTGACTATTGAGTTAGAGGGCTCGAAAATGAATTCCGATGATTTGGTTAGCTTCGGGGGATGATTTGTGACTTAGGAGTGTAATCAAAAGTGATTTTGGAGGTCCGGAGTAGAACTAGGCTTGAATTGGCGAAGTTAGTATTTTGGCGAATTCCGGTTGATAGGTGAGATTTTGATCCGAGGGTCGGAATGGAATTCTGAGAGTTGCAGCAGCTTCGTTAGGTGATTTGGGATGTGTGTGCAAAATTTCAGGTCATTCGGAGGTGTTTTGGTTAGATTTTTGATCGAATGCGTATTTCGGAAGTTTTTGAAAAACTTAGGCTTGAATTCGATGAGAAATGATGGTTTTAGTGTTGTTTGATGTGTTTTTATGATTGGAACAAGTTTTAAAGAGGTTTTAGGATATGCTGGCATTTTTGGTTGAGGTCCCGGGGGCCTCGGGTGTGTTTCGGATGGCCAACGGGTCATTTTTGGAACTTGTTGGATTGCTGAACTGCTGGTATCTGGTTTCCTTCTTCGCGAACGCGAGGGGTGTCTCGCGAACGCGAAGAGGAAAAATGGGGGAGCTGAGATTTGGCCTTCGCGAACGCGAAGGATGAGACGCGAACGCGAAGGAGGGGAACAGTGTTCTACGCGAACGCGAGAGTGCAATCGCGAACGCGTAGAAGAAGTTTGGGCCTGGAGTCAATTGGCCTACGCGAACGCGAGACATGCCACGCGAACACGAAGGGTCTGGGGAACTTGGCCTTCGCGAACGCGAGAGTGGTCTCGCGAACGCGAAGAAGGAGGGGTCAGACCTGGGCAGAATGTTTTAAAACATTTCATCCGCGAACCCAACCCACTTTTCCTCCATTTTTTGGCATTGTTGAGAGCTTTTGGACGGGGATTGAAGAGAGTTTCAACTGGGGTCGATTGAAGGTAAGCTTTATGAGTTAAAAACATGATTTTATTGTAGAATCATCCTTGAAATTCATGAGAATATAGCCAAATTGTAAGAAATAAGGGCTTGAGTTTGAAATTCTAAATTTGAGATTTGAGGGGCCATTCGTGGTCCGATTTGAGAGATTTTGTTATGTATAGACTCGTGTCGAGATGAGGAATCCGGTGATGTTAATTTTCTGATTTTTCGAGAAGTGGGCCTAGGGCTCGGGTTTTGCCAACTTCGTGATTTTTGATGTTTTTCGAGTCTTTTCGATTGGGTTATATTCCCTTAGCATATTGTGACGTATTCGTTGTGGTTTTGGTCAGATTCGACGCACGAAGAGGTGAATTCGAAAGGCAAGCGCATAGCAAGCTAGGACCTTGGCCGGCTTGAGGTTAGTAATAAATGTAAATGTTGTGTTGAGGGTTTGAAACCCCGAATTTGCATAACGTAGTGCTATGTGAGGTGACTTGCACGCCGGATAACGGGCGTGGGGTAGAGCACCGATAGGGATTGTGACTTGGTTCGTCCCGCTTAATAAAATTGATACCTATTTGATTGTAGATTTGTAATATCCTTATAAAAATGAATTAATTGTCATAATTGGGCTTCGTGCCAACTACTTGAATCCTTCAGGGATTATTTTAATGGTTTCTCATATCTATAAATATTAAACTCAGTCCTGGTATTTAATACTGTGTTTGAAATCTCAGCCATTTTCTTAAATTAGAAATTAAGTTAATATTTTTAAATGAAGTTTAGGTTGAATATTTTTATACTATTGTGTGATTTTTGGACTGAGTATGGGATCGGGCTGCACGCCGCAGCAGTATTATAATGATATTGATATGAGGCCAAGGGCCTGTTTGATGCCACGAGATAGCTTATTATTGCGCTTGGGCCGTAAGGGGCCCCTCCCGGAGTCTGCACACCCCCAGTGAGCGTCGTCGACGTTAAATAAATGGAGCGGGCTGCACGGCCGCAGCGGGGTACTGGAGGTACCGGTTTATGTGTTGCATTGCATATTTAATTGTCATTTATTTCTTCATCTGTTCTGATGTTTATTCTAACTGTATTGCTATTTAATGGTATTTTTAGCTTTTCTTTGTGTTTATTTAGGATTTCTTATCCTCAGACCTTATTTATATTTATTACTTTCTGAGTTGGAAGTACTCACAATACTCCCTGCACCTTGTGTGCAGATCCAGGTACACCAAAGGGTGAGTGAGGGCTTGTTAGCTGAGCAGCGATTATCTGGTAGTGTCGAGGTAGTTGCATGACGTTCGCAGCCTTGATCTCTCCCTTCTGTGGGCTATTTTGTATTTTATTTTGGGGTTTTCGAATGTTAGAGATTATATCAGAATTTTCGCATTAAATTGGTATTATAATAGTGAACATTTATTTATTTATTTAGATTATTTGGCTAAGGTTGCGTAAATGGTCGGGCTTGCCTAGCAATGTGTTCGGCGCCATCACGATCGGGGTTTGGGTCGTGACAATTATCCTCGGCACTTAATATAATAAAGTTTTCTGATCTTTACTCGGCACTTATTATAATAATCAGAGTTGCCCTATAAAATAGGGTACATATAACAACAAATTATACAACAAATTTGGTTTCGAGCATGGCAGGATCACCCTCTAAATGTTAACTTTCTTTATTCTATAGGAAGCTATGTACGATAACGACATGAATTTAATAGAGTATACACAAATAAATGCCACAACTTTGAATAGTTAAAAAAACTGAAGGACGTGATAAAAAGTTTATGGCAGATTAAACGGACAGGTAGAACACAAATCAGGTTAGAAGAAGAAAAATATAATTTACCGCAAAGAAAATAACAGAGCACATACTATAATGAAGGGACAAATAAAATAGATATTTTTATTTTGTCGTATGTCATGATCTTTTTTAAGTGTTCATTAATTTAAGCAGAATAGTATATGATTTTGTATTGAAAATCAGTAAATAATTATAAAAGTTCATACCATTATTATCCGGGGGATATTTAGGCCGTTTCTGGTTCCGTACGCATATTCTATTTTTTCTTCCGAGTTTCTTCTGTTCTTCCATGTCAAAGTGCCATACAAACTGATTTTGCTGAGAAGTTGTAGATTATCTTGAAAATTTTGTGGAGTCTTTCGGCAGATATCAGGTTGTGTTGTCAGAAATTTTGAAGTAACTCTGAAGCAACAACAACAGGATTGAGAACAACACTATTTCCTAAGAGAAATTAAGGTACATGTAGACAAACCTAGAATCATGAAAACCTTGGATTCATATATTGCAGTTGATATTGAAGGTTGATCGGACTTTGGGGAGAGAAACTGAATTTGGTGTGAGAAGTTGTAGAGTCCTTTGGAGAAGACAGGGTAGTTGGCGATAATAGGTCTGTTTTTGGTTTTTATCGGGCTTTTTTTTTAAGTCCTATTTAGTGAAGTAATATTTTTTTCTTTTAATATATGTTGCACAGACAGTTTTTGGTATCTATCTGGGAAAAAAAATTCTCCTAAGTACACTACGGAAGTTAATTTTTTATGTTACAAATATATTTCCAATTAATTGAAGAAGGAGTTAGCCCATAACAAAACTCTACGTCGTGCCATCCTTAGAAAGTCAGAAAATTCAGGACGATCAGAACATATTTCAGTAGGACTCCATTTTGTAGGGAAAAAAAACTTGAGCAGAGAGCTAGTACTCTTAGATATACATACCAATAAGGAGCAATTCTCGGAATTGTGTGATGGCCTTGTTACTCTTTGAGGTAAGACCAGCAACCCACAATGGAATCTTAACTATAAAACCAAACATTTAATCAACTCCCTACTATACGACAACTGATGGATTTATGATATGAAAAAAAATCCATGTGAAGAAGGAGTTAGGCCATTATGAATATTACCAAATCGTCATGGTTATGCAGCTTTAGCCATGGGAGAAACCAATGTCGTCTCCGACTCCATCTTGTAAAGGTGGTTTAGATTGTAAAATTTGCTAGTAAATATTGTTAGGATGAAGAAATGTGGATTTTATAATTGGTCATCTTCCAACAAATTTGTCACGGTTATGAAGTTTTACCAATGAGAGAGATAAATGTCGTCTTCACTGGTGCATATTTGGTCTCACCACTTGCCATAAGTTTCACTACTGCATATCAAAAGAAACTCCATGCCTCTTAGGAATTTAGAATATGATAACTAAATTATTCTGAATTTAAAGGTACCATGAGTATATTTAATCAAATATAGAGGCCTTCAGCTAATTATACATTTTCGAAGGATATGAAGTAAAATTATTGAATGATTAAAAGAGGAAACATATAATTGGAGATGGAAATAAGAGGCGACTTATTCCTTAATAACCACGTTCAATATAGTTTCTCATTGTTGTTGCATAGTCTTGCACAAGTTATAGTTTATGGTTTTGCTTATAAAAGTGGTGTTATGTTTGATATTTATTCTTAATGTGTATGTTATTGATGGAGCTATAATGGGCAATTAATAACTACGGTCCTAATAGCAATAAAGGATTTGTATGTTGAGTTTGTTTTGGAATGGCACATGGAATAAGGTTAACAAATATAAGTTTTCAATGCGTGGTGAAAAATGCCAGTTACAAAGAGGTGTGGCATACTGCATCACTGTACCATTTGGTTCACACTGCTGCCCTTGTTTCTGCTCCTATCACTAAACATCCAAACATTTTTGGAGGACTGCTAACTGGTGGAATAATCGCTTTCTCTGGGACGTGCTATGCAGTTGAACTTCTGGAAGTCAGGAAATACTCAACCTTAGCTCCCTTCGGTGGCTTTGCGTTTATTGCTGCTTCGGCAAGTTATTGTTTTAGGAGAATGAATGTCCAGACTTACCACATCGAACTTGATGTCGGTAAACTTGATTGATACTGAAGATTTAATGAGCTTGGTGAATCAGACTTGGTCCTGATACTTCCCTGTTTAGCTTTCGGTAAATAGGAATGAAACTGGTGCAAATTTCCTGTAAGCATCATTTTACAGTTGTTGAATGTGTAAATGAGATGTTAAGTAGAATATACTGTATGCTTCATATAGACTATTCGCTCCTCTTGTATGTTGGTATGAAGCACCAAAATTGATTTGAAATTCTCCAAAACAAAATGCATGGTGAAATGAAAAGCGTGCTAAGAAAGGTGGCTTCGATCCCCCTTCATGTGCAATAGCTTGTGGAGGTAACATTGTATGCACTGAACATCTTCTTCATAGAAATTTTGCTTTGTGCCCTGCTTGTATTGGACTCTTATCATCTATGCTCTAGTGTAATTGGTTTGAGGAAATTACTTATTTCTCCAGTTTTATTAATTTGTGTTCATAAGTGGCCAGTTCTTTGGCTATTGGGCAGTTAGTTTAGAGTACATTGGATATTTATCTGCCAATCTTTTAGACATATGTTTGATTTAATGCTATGGAGCAGTGGCGAAAAATTATGTGGTGAGGGATTTAAAACCCCTCTCTGGTTAAAGTATACTGCTAACCATTAAATACATTGAGTTCCAATCACCATAGTTGTCCAATCAACCATGAAAACCAAAAAAAAAACGCAGCAACAATCTGCACACAAAAAAAAAATAGTCCGAAAGGTCAGCTGAACCCCTTAAAAATGCAACTAACTGCCCAATTGCTGCCAGCCGTGAATCATCTCTAAACCTCCATTAAAATTACCTTTAAACTCCATCGACCTACCACGTCAAGAAATAAAGAATAACCATGTAAATAATCACTTGAAACTGCATAAAAGCAGTTCACAAGGGACCAAAAACTCATTTGTTAAATGAAAACAAAATCTATAAATTTTCATCTTAGCAACTGCAACACTTAGCTTATTAACATAATATGCAACAACTTTCTAAACTTTTTGTCAAATCAACCATGAAAACTAAAAGAAAAACGCACCGAAAAGCTGCCAAAAAAAATCCGAAAGGTCACCTGAATCCCTTAAAAGTGCAGCTCTAAAGCCACCATAGTTGTTGTAAACCAGCCATGAATCACCTCTAAACCTCCATTAAAATCACCCTTAAACTCCATCGACCCATCATGTCAACAAATAAAAAATATCCATGTAAATAATCGCTTGAAACACCATAGAAGCAGTTCACAAGGCAAAAAAAACTCTTCTGTTAAATCCAAAAAAGCAACCTATAAATTTGCTTCTTAGCAACTGCAACACTAAGCTTTTTAACAGAATATGCAGCAACTTTCTAAAATTTTACGGACAGTTCCTCTTATGATTATTGTAAGAAAACATCCATCAGAGCAAACAGGGGCAGGAAAAATTTATTTTGGATTCTAGGAGTAGACAATGTAAGTTAAGCTAAAAGTGCTGATTTGAAAGAACATTATTAATGATATACAACTACCTGAAAAGCATCTCCCAAAATATGAGCTAACGACTATCGAGCGTGTATCGTACAGGTTTTGAAAGGATGAATTGAATCTTGACTTCACCAACAAATATATTCAACATTCGAGTAGTTCAAATAACATGTTCAGAAAAGAAAAAAAAATAAGTGAAAGGGAAAACTTAGCAATGATTACGGAATAACAGTATTTCCTTTCAAAACCTACTTAGAGAAGCAAAAATAAAATTTTGCACGTAAAGTCATTCCAGTACAGCCAATTATGGATTCTTTTCTTTTTTTTATCACTTTTCAAACCTTGTTGGTAGAAAGTTGACAATTTAGGTCGTCATCTGCTACTACTCCTGATGCCTTATTGGAGGATCTAGTTCTCTTGTCATACATCTTGAAAGGAGATACTTTTGCTTTCAGATCATCACCATCTTCTACCATAGTTGATCCACATTCTGATATGCTTTTGTTGATGGGAGTTTGTGAAGTAGACGTTATTTGACTTTCGACCATAGAATCCTACAAAAATAGAAAGTGTAGAAGCAGTTGGAGAGCGATACTACAGTTGATTGTATATTTTTTACTATTGCTTAAAAACTAAATAATTAATATTGCCATAACACTAATAATTTTTGGATGATTACCCCAAATAGCTTCTCTCGACCCGAACTTTGTCCATCATGAATCTTTGAATCCTGTTACAAAGAAAAATTTCATGAAATGAACATTAAATTGTGAAGGTAACATACTGATAGACAACTTAATTTAATTTTCGTTAAATGTATGTGGAGTTTAGTAAGAAGATATTTTACACTGAATGTGTCTTCGGATTGGCAGTATTCCTTCAGGAGATCATAATCATCAGTTATCTTCACAACAGTGTACACTTGGTCTTTTTTCTCAATATTGGATGGCTTAACAATAACCTTAAACATGAATTTTTTATAAAGAATGTGACGACCCAAAGGGTCATCACCTGTTTTCTCTTTCATCCCGTGCTTCCGAGGCCTTGAAAATCTCATTTTTACTTGCCTCGATTTGCGTGCACAGTCCGGGCGCGTAGCCGGAAAGATTATATGTTAAATTCTGCGGAAAAATTTCAAAATGTAGTTTTAAAATGATTAAAGTTGACTTCGGTCAATATTTTTGGTAAACAGACCCGGACCCGTGATTTGACGGTCCCGGAGGGTCCTTAGAAAAATATGGGACTCGGGCATGTGCCCGGAATCCAAATCCGAGGTCTAGAGCCCGAGAAAAGAATTTTTCTGAAATTATTAAGGAAAATAGAAATGAAAATTGATTAAAAGACTGTGGTATCGGGCTCGTATTTTGGTTCCGATGCTCGGTACAAGTCTTATATATGGTTTAAGCGCTTTCTGTGGAATTTGGTCGAAATCGGACGTCATTTGACGTGTTTCGGACCTAAATATCTAAAATTTGAAGCTTATGAAGTTTGATGAAAAAATGATGATTTTGGGGTTTGATTCATTGATTTTGATGTTGTTATGGCGATTTGATCGCTCGGTTAAGTTCGTATGAGGTTGTTGAGTTAGTGTGTGGGTTTGGTTAGGAGGCCCCAGGGCTCGGGAGTGTTTTCAGAGGTGTTCGGGGTGGTTTTGGACTTAGGATGATATCAAATTTTCTGCAATTTTTACACAGGGATTTTCTTCATCGCGTTCGCATTAGTTGCCCCGCGTTCGCATAGCTTCAGGTTGATCTCCTTCGCGTTCGCGTTCGCGTCCCCATCATCGCGATCGCGTAGGCCAATTTCAGGACCCCCAGTAATTCCTTCACTGCGTTCGCAAACTCGTCCTCGCGTTCGCATAGTATTAGCACACCCTTCATCGCGTTCGCGTAGAGTAAACCCAGGACCCCAGCCTTTTTCCTTCTACGCGTTCGCGTTCCTTCCCANTTGTTGATAGGCTGACCAAGTCAGCGCATTTTATTCCTGTTGCAGCCACTTATTCATCGGAGAGGTTAGCTGAGATCTACATCCGAGAGATTGTTCGCCTTCATGGGGTGCCGGTATCTATCATTTCGGACCGGGGTACGCAGTTTACCTCGCGCTTCTGGAGAGCAATTCAGCAGGAGTTGGGCACCCAGGTTCAGTTGAGCACAGCGTTCCATCCTCAGACGGACGGCCAGTCCGAGAGGACTATTTAGATATTGGAAGATATGCTCCGAGCCTGTGTCATTGATTTTGGAAGCTCGTGGGACCAGTTTTTGCCTTTAGCAGAGTTCGCCTACAACAACAGCTACCAGTCCAGCATTCAGATGGCTCCACATGAGGCGTTGTATGGTAGGCGATGTCGGTCTCCAGTCGGATGGTTTGAGCCGGGAGAGGCTCGGTTATTGGGTACAGATTTAGTTCAGGAGGTCCTGGATAAGGTCAAGATCATTCAGGACAGGCTTCGTTCGGCTCATTCGCGGCAAAAGAGTTATGCGGATCGTAAGGTTCGAGATGCAGCTTTCATGGTTGGTGAGCGGGTCTTGCTCCGAGTGTCGCCCATGAAGGGCGTGATAAGATTTGGGAAGAAGGGCAAGCTTAACCCTAGATTCATTGGCCCATTTGAGATCCTCGATCGTGTGGGAGAGGTGGCTTACAGACTTGCCTTGCCGCCCAGCTTGTCAGCCGTGCATCCAGTGTTTCATGTGTCCATGCTTCGGAGGTATCACGGCGATCCAGCCCACGTGTTAGATTTCAGCACTGTCCAGTTGGACAAGGATCTGTCTTACGAGGAGGAGCCGGTAGCCATTCTAGACCGGTAGGTTCGACAGTTGAGGTCGAAGAGTTTTCCTTCAGTGCGTGTCCAGTGGAGAGGTCAGCCTCCTGAGGCATCGACCTGGGAGTCCGAGTCTGATATGCGGAGCCGCTATCCTCATCTATTTCCCGACTCAGGTACTTCTTTCTTTTGTCCGTTCGAGGACGAACGGTTGTTTTAGAGGTGGAGAATGTGACGACCCAAAGGGTCATCACCTATTTTCTCTTTCATCCCGTGCTTCCGAGGCCTTGAGAACCTTATTTTTACTTGCCTCGATTTGCGTGCGCAGTCCGGCGCGTAGCCGGAAAGATTATATGTTAAATTCTGCGAAAAATTTCAAAATGTAGTTTTAAAATGATTAAAGTTGACTTCGATCAACATTTTTGGTAAACGGACCCGGACCCGTGATTTGACGATCCCGGAGGGACCGTAGAAAAATATGGGACTCGGGCATGTGCCCGGAGTCGAAATCCGAGGTCTAGAGCCCGAGAAAAGAATTTTTCTGTGAAATTGTTTTTTTGAAATTATTAAGGAAAATGGAAATGAAAATTGATTAAAAGACTGTGGTATCGGGCTCGTATTTTGGTTCCGACGCCCGGTACAAGTCTTATATATGGTTTAAGCGCTTTCTGTGGAATTTGGTCGAAATCGGACGTCATTTGACGTGTTTCGGGCCTAAATATCTAAAATATGAAGCTTATGAAGTTTGATGAAAAAAATGATGATTTTGGGGTTTGATTCATTGATTTTGATGTTGTTATGGCGATTTGATCGCTCGGTTAAGTTCGTATGAGGTTGTTGAGTTAGTGTGTGGGTTTGGTTAGGAGCCCCGAGGGCTCGGGAGTGTTTTCGGAGGTGTTCAGGGTGGTTTTGGACTTAGGATGATATCAGATTTTCTGCAATTTTTACACAGGGATTTTCTTCATCGCGTTCGCATAGCTTCAGGTTGATCTCCTTCGCGTTCGCGTTCGCGTTCGCGTTCGCGTCCCCATCATCGCGATCGCGTAGGCCAATTTCAGGACCCCCAGTAATTCCTTCACTGCATTCGCGAACTTGTCCTCGCGTTCGCATAGTATTAGCACACCCTTCATCGCGTTCGCGTAGAGTAAACCCAGGACCCCAGCCTTTTTCCTTCTACGCGTTCGCGTTCCTTCCCACGCGATCGTGATGCCTACCCAGCTTACCCTTCGCGAACGCGGCCCCTTTCCCGCGAACGCGAAGGGCATTTTCGCCCAGTGATTTTTAAAGTTCAAAACAGAACCATTACGGGATTATTCCCATTCTTTCATAAAACTTGTCTTCTCCAAGCTCTAGGGGCGATTTTTGGAGCTCTTCTTCACCAAAGTCTTTGGGTAAGTAATTTCCCACCTAATTCCTTCACTCCTCTTCATTAATTACTAAATTCCTAGACCTAAATCATGAAATCAAAGTAGAAATTAAGGGTTTTGGGTAGAGCTAGGGTTTTGAGAATTTTGGGTGATTCAACCTCAATTTGGGGTCGAATCTTAAAACAAATTGCATATTTGAACTCGTGGGGTTATGGGTGATTGGGTTTTGGTCCGAGCCTCGTGTTTGGACCATGTGGGCCCGGTGTCGAATTTTGGTATTTTTGGAAGAATGCTAGGAAATTCATATCTAGGCTATGGGATGTTACCATTGAGTCTTTATTGATATTATTGAATTAATTATGCCTAGATACCATCGTTTCGGAGTCGGATTGTAGAGGAAAGGCGGTATTTGAGGATTGATTGCTATTCTTTGGACCGAGGTAAGTGTTTGATCTAACTTTGGCTTGAGGGAATAGGATTAGAGTGTTGTTTGCTAATTGCTAAATGTTGAGTACGGTGTATATGCATGGTGACGAGTATCTATACACCGGTGTCTAGCATGACCGTGGCTCCTTGTATGTACTTATCCTAATATTGTTATGACTCTTCCGTGTTAATTGATGAATTCTATGCAATGTGAAGAGTATGAGGACTAATTATGAATTGTAAATTCTTTGGAGCGTTGGCTCGAACGATAAAAAGACTATTGAGTAAGAAATGAAAGAAATAGAAAGAGATATGATTAATCCCTTGCCAGGATGGTTTGAGTATATTGATTATCTCCCTTGCTGGGATGTGAAAGTATTGTTGTTGCTCCCTTGCCGGGATTTAGCTGTTAATTGTGTAATTCCCTTGCCGGGACATTTCTTATTATTTGTTTATCCCCTCGCCCCGTTTGGTTGTGATTACTGTTTGGGTGAGGAAGAGTGATAATGCACGAAGGGTCATTTCGTGCCATGTTTTGATTATATTTGCACGAAGGGTCATTCCGTGCCATGTTTTGATTATATTTGCACGAAGGGTCATTCTGTGCCATGTTTTGATTATTTATGCACGAAGGGACATTCCGTGCTCTGATTTGATTATAATTGCACGAAGGATCATTCCGTGTCATGATATGAGAGTTATGTGAGGGAAAGCACGAAGGGTGATGCCGTGCACTTTATTTGATTTGCTTTTGGTAGAG